>NC_067230.1:26948817-27151317 GCF_019924925.1 Ctenopharyngodon idella
TGATTTTTTAAACCTTTATTGTGTCTTAAAAATGGCGGTTGCTAACAAATTGCTAAAAGGGACTACTTCCTTTGGCGGGGACTTTAGACGTCATCATGACAAACAGGACATTTGGACAGCATTTCTCATGAAAAAGTGGATAAGTATTCGTACACAGCGCAGATCATAACCAGCAAGCATGTTTTTAAATAAAGTTGTTTTTTAAATAACGTTTGAGGAAGCTTGGTGGTGGTGACGTTGATCCATGACCATGGTGTGCTGTAGTCTGTTTATAGTCTACTGTTAGCTTTTTATATCTGACGACTTTATTTAGGCTTCAAAATGTATAAATGTTGTATTAACTTATAAAGATTATCTTGATAGACAAAACGTGTAAGTGTCGTAACCCTTTGTTAAACACAGAGCTTATTTTTTGCGATTTTCCAAAAGTCTATGGGAAAAATGCATAGGCTTTGGATCGAGGGAACCCGTGCGCCACTAACTTCCGGGTTGGCCTACAAAAACACGTCATCCCTGAGGTACTCTATTGCGCATAATTTTAGTCATTCCCGCAGGTTTCGCGCTCACACCAAAAGCGTGCGCACCACTGATCTATATTAGTGGACCGCACAAGCCACGCTCAGTCTCAAACAGAGACGACTGAAGTCAAACAGAGTCACAAGTACCAAAATGAGTGTCTTACTGCGCTTAAACTGTCAAATACATACAAAAATATGTCAAAACCAGCGGCACAGGCAATCTTGGCGAGTATTCAGATAAACAGAGTCAGTTTTGAATCGTTAAATAGCTAAGAAAGTGAACCCATGTTGTGTGTAACAGTATTGGGTCTGTTGAACACCGTTCATAAACTCTTAAAGGGACAGCAGTCCAATATTCCTGCTGCTGTCTGTCATGTTAATCAAAGAACAAAAGTAAGAACTTTAATGGTAAGAATTGATCTGTATTAATATTTACAATAAAGACTACAGAAATTAAGGTAACCAATGTAAAATAACACTGAATTTGATTAGCCTACTTTAATTTCTGTAGTATTTCTTACCTGAATAAAAACCCAGTAAACCTGAAAAATTTAGTTTCATAGCTCTCTTTATTCTATTGCATTTATTTGAGCTGTTTATATTTTATTACTGACTTTTTACTTGTGTTTTTTTTATGAAAATAAAACTTTGCGTTGAAGAAAAGTAGATTTTTGTTTGTATATGTTGTCAATTATAGTTCTTAGAAAGAAAATCGGAATCGGCAAAAATCGGTACCGTCAGATCACACTAACAAAAAAGCGGAAATCGGAATCTGCCAAGAAAATTGCATCGGTGCAGTTAAAACATTTGTTATTTAAAGTGATATGACTATTTAATGCAGACTACTACTACATTAAACCTATTTCATGCATTCCATTCAGTAGTCTGTGATAATATGTTTTGTAGTAGGCCTATATTTTTGTAGTCTAGGAACTATGAGTGTAAATGTTTATCACCGTATCTGATATATGCATGCATGAAAAGATGTCATTAAGATCAATATTTGATTCTTAGCAATAAAATGAGATCAATAAGATCAGATGTGCCCAGTCAAGAAATTGGTATGGTGAGTATCTTTGTAATTAATCTTTTCAATCACAAAGTAATAAATATATATTTATAATACCATAACGAGTAAGAATGGCTGAAATGGACATGACCTTAATTCTTCTGTGTTTTTTAGAGTTCTGGACCTGCAGAGACATATTCTCTGATCACTTCTGTACCAGCCACATCTCAGCCCATATCTGTGGGTAAGAGAACATCATTCTCAGTAAATGATCTCAGATAATGTGAAGCTTAGAAACAGATTTGCCCAAGAAAGATAAATAAACCTGCTGAATTAAAAACACCATATAGTGACCACAGCTTCTAAGAAACTGGTGCCATTTCCTCTTTCAAATCTACAGCAGATCAGCGTTATTAGCCACATCTTCTCTTAAAGGAACAGTTCACACCAAAATGAAAATCATTTACTCACTTTCTTGCTGGTCCAAACCTGTAAGTCTTTCTTTCTTCTGTGGAACAAAAATGAGCTGTTATTTTTGTCAGAATGTTTACGCTATCTATATAATAAAATCAGCACTTTTAAAGTGCTGTAGAGCTCCTATAACTCTTTCAGTCTTTATTTGAAAACCGTTTTCCCTTACAGTCTGAGTGTACATTTACACAGCAACGCTGTACTAAAAACAGAAAAGTTTTTTATTTGCGTTTTTCGTGTACAGATGACAACATTGTTATGATCCCCGTTCACACGGATCTGCGAAAACGACTAAAAACGCTGTGTTATGCATGCCAGGCCAGTAGTTGGCGATGTCACTTTGTAAAGAAACAATAAGCACCTATAGACTGAACATGTAAGATGCATGAGCATGATGTCACCGTTTTTACAAATTCGCATTTTTACATGGAGACAATAACAGTATCATTTTCAAAAACTTGCACTTTGAAACCTGTTTTCAAAAATTTGCGTTTTCAGGCTCCCAAAACGCGTTTGTTGAGCAAATGAATGGCCAAAACCCATAAAAAGTTCTGTTTTTATTGTAGTTAAAAAAGGTGTAAAAAAACAAAAAACAAAACAAAGCATCTATCCATAATATAAGTAATCCATACGGCTCCAGTGGGTTAATAAAGGCCTTCTGAAATGAAGCAATGGGTTTTTCTAAGAAAAATATCCATATTTAAAACTTTATTAACTATAATAACTAGCTTTCGGCAGACAGCTGTATGCATCGATTTGCAGCGGAAGAGCAACCTCTGACCCGACAAAAACACCGGTCATGAATTAAAAGTCTAAAACGAGAAATTTTAAAGAGAAACGTCGGAGGATTTTGATATAAGAGGAGCTTCAGTTTGTTGTCTAGCCCTATTTGTTTAAACCGCGAGAGGCGTCTATAAGCTTACACTAGTCCTACATCCTTCGTCAGACAACGCATCAGGGGTTACTTATTTCGTGCAAATTGACTTACACAGTATGTGTATGTCGTCTGGCAGAAGCTAGTTATTTGAATTTATAAAGCTTTAAATAAGGATATTTTTCTTACAAAAACCCATCGCTTCACTTCAAAAGGCCTTTATTAACCACCGGAACCATATGGATTACTTTTATTATGGATGGATGCATTTTATTTTGCTTTAAAATGTGACCCTCTTCATCATGCTGTTCTTCCATAGGCCTCGAACACCCAGATTCCCATCAGGACAACACACCAGATCCCACAGCAACTTACTCTTTCGTTATGTCTGATAATTCAATGTACCAGCCCTCAGGTGATAAAATGTTTCTTTCATTAAAGTGGTCATATGATGAATCAAATCTACTAATACTAGTACTAAACCTACTATGAAAACACACTGTGGATTCACAGTTCAAAACTTCCTCACTAGTCCAAGAACAGCATTTTTGATGCTTACATTTAGACATTGAGAAACCTGACTCACTCAATCTCGACGAGCTCATACAGAGGAAGTGGAACAAATACTAAATTCATCATAATGCTGTTTGAGTCTGAGAAGAGATAATTCTGCTGTGCAAAGTGCCAAAGCTTAAAATACATTAAAGCTTTATGACAGAGTTTGTTCATGAAGGTCAAAACATGTTCTTTATGATGCTTCTGCATTGCATTACAGATGTTTTGGTCAATAAACAACAGAAAGAGGAAAATACAAAGGAAAATGAGGTATGTGTGAACATTGTCACACCACAAACCCACATAACCAAATGAGACGTCCATCATGAACAGAATACTAAGATATTTATTCTGTGTCTTTTCTATCTTTCTTTCTTCTTCCTTAAGAATGTTTACCACCTGTACTGCACGATTCCTGACAAACCAGTTCACTCAAACGCAGCAGATCAAGTCTACAGTTTGGTGAAGATGCAATGATGAGTCTCTGTTGTTTCATTATGTACAGTATATCCATTATAAAGTTTCTTTACTTGAAGCAAAATAGGTGTTTACTTTCATTATTCAGTGCTTGGTGTGGAACCACTTATAATATTGGATTTAAAATATCACATTTAATATTAATACTATTTATTTTTAACCATCCCTGGCTTTGTCTGAAATTATCCGTTTAATAGAAAATGTACGGCTTGTCAGTAAATTGCCACCATTATGTTTAGCTAACGTCATTCCATAGGAAAAAGTAGGCTTTGCTTTGAAAACATTATCCATATAAAACCGTATTATACAGATGAAATTGTTTACTTACGGTTTGGCATGTGGCTTCTGTCAGATCCAATCCAGCTATATCAATCTTCTTTTTACAGTCTATGGATCCAATACAGTTGGCTGCTTCATCTTTCAACAAAAGTTTCTTTGCAAACTCTCCATTATACTGTGCCTTCGTTTAAAAAAACACAGTAAAATGTTCTGAACAAACATATAATTCTCCGATGTGAACCGGGAACTTTATTAAATGAATGCTTTGTTTATAAGCTATGAAACTTGTAGAATGTTTTCATGACACAAAAACCATTTATATGTCAAAAGATCAAGGAAAATTTGATTTCTCATGTCATAATGACCCCTTTAACTGTAAAATGTATGGGTTTTGAAAGTAAAGACGATGAATTATCATATATTTTCATAAATTATATATATTTACGGTGAAAAACAGTAAAAGGACATTCCCTGAAGTCCCCTTGTGACATGACTTATGATTATATTTTATTTAATACATTTATTAAGTTTGCTATGAATAATGTACATTAAGATGTTTTGTGTTACATTATCATAGTGGTTATCAGTACATTTATCATTACAAAATCAAAGCTGATTTTGGTAATTCAAGTCAATTGGTATACTAACATTATACCATTAATTAAATATACATTTTACAATATACAGGCACCAATATACAATACCGTAAACACCACAAACAGTGAATTTCTGGCAACCATGCTGCTGCTTTTTACCATAAATTTAAGTTTTGTGTGTTTTGATATCAGTGTTGTCAGATTTTATTGCTTTCATGACTAGTGCTAAAATTGTAGTGCTAAAAGAGAGATTAGAGATCCCTACATTATTATAACCCAAAGAATTCAAGTAGTGCATTCAGAGAATTAAATTAAAGGGTTAGTTCACCCAAAAATGAAAATTCTGTCATTAATTACTCATCCTCATGGCGTTCCACACCCGTAAGTCCTTCGTTAATCTTCGGAACGCAAATTAAGATATTTTTGTTGAAATCCGATGGCTCAGTGAGGCCTGCATAGCCAGCAATGACATTTAGTCTCTCAAGATCCATTAATGTACTAAAAACATATTTAAATCAGTTCATGTGAGTACAGTGGTTCAATATTAATATTATAAAGCGACGTGAATATTTTTGGTGCGCCAAAAAAAAACAAAATAACTACTTATCAAAATAACTCACCCTCATGGCGTGTGGAACGCCATGAGTGTGAGTAATAAATTACATTATTTTCATTTTTGGGTGAACTAACCCTTTAAATGATCAAAATCTGATGGAAAATATGTTTTTATTTACATAACATGGCTTTCCTTTGATGTAAAGGGAACAGGCAATTAAAAGTTATTTTCCAAGTACTTTTTTTAGGCAGGCAAAACTTTGTTGTTAAAGTTTGTGAAGAATCCACATCTCATCTTTTGATGACAATGTATGCTATTCTTACAAACAGCACTGTGAAATATTCTTATTTTGTCACGTCATGCATCTTAAGACTTCAAATTAAATGCCAAATCAATCTGCGTTTAGCTGTGACGGCTCGTGGCGGCCACTCATATCCAGGTATGTTCACTGGTCCACATGTAAGAATAAAACACTCAGCACATTCTAACACTGTCTTTGACGGTAATAAATATCATCTATCTTCAGTAATCCAGACATCACAAAGATGATTTTGTCTCTGTAAACTGAGACTTGTTTGGCGGAAGCAAGGCTCTCTGATTTGAGTGATAGTAAGCCTAATGTTTCAAGGCAGGGGTCAGAGGTCACCTGCTGACCAGGAGGGACAATACTGGGAATAAAATGGCCACCAGTGGAAAACTCAAAGCATTTGCTGATCCACATTCCATAGCGTTCTCCTGTTGGAAAAAAAAAATATATAGTTAGGGCTAGCAAATCTCCTTTGGTAGAGTCTCAAAGGTGCAGCATGTAATATTGACAGCTAGAGGTTGAAAATGGATCTGCAGTCCAAATTTAAAATACTTGAAAGAGTTGTTTCCCACGCCCCCTCCTCCTCAGACTCCACACTCATATGGGTTGCCAGACTGAGGAAGTGCAACAGGAACATTGTTTACTTGCGCAATTGAAAACAGAAAGCGAAAAATGTCTTTCTGGGCTTTAAGTCGTTTCCATCTCTGAAACGCATCTCCAATATTTTTCACGTTCATGTTTGAGCGTTAAACTCAACTTCCACTGGAATTAAAAACGCTCACTCTGCTCCGCGCCAGTGGACACGAACCATTAATGTGGCGCATCTGGAGAAAGAGAGAACACGCACGGAGCTGAAAGGGCTTGAATGAAGCAAGTTTGGCTTTAGATAAAACTACTAGAGGATATAGCGCTAAAATATAATTTACCACAAATGATCCTGAGTGCTTGTGGTGTGAACTGCACCGCTGTTTTGAAATGCTGCTCACTTCAACTAGAAACAGTAAAATGGTGCTACCGCTCTGTCTCGCAGTCCGGATGAAAATATGCGTTATATATATATATATAAAGTTTGTTTAAAAAAAAAACAAGAAAATTTATTTCACAAAAATTGTTAACGCACACACACAAGTACCATCCCACTTAACATAAACATAAATTGTAGGAATATTACTAATACTGATGAATAAATAGGCCTATAAGGTAAGGCTATTGATTAGCAGTCCCAAGCTAGTTTTTGTTAAAAAAATAAAGTTGGTAAGTTGGCATGAGCCACCAAAGTAATTTAAAAATATACAAAATAACGCAACGTGAAAATAAAGTGGCATTTTGGGGTTCTAGAAACAACAGTTACCATGGTAAATACACAATATAACATGAGCCGTTATTGAAACATGGAAACTGCTGCAGATGAATAGAATGAACATCATATCTGCATGCAAATCCTTCCCAGCTAACACATGAGTCACGACGTACCAGTTATGTGATTCATTTATTAGTTCTTTACTTTTATTTCATGACTTAAGGTTAGGGTTGACAACGTAATTACGACATTGCATGCTCGTAGTTTCTCTTGCACTTTATATATGAAGTGATATACAGCGCGCACTGCCGCATTTGCGCGTACAATTGAAGAGTGCGCGCTACGAGCACTGTTTAACGGCTGACAGGACAGGAAAGTTCGGTTTTCTGAGGTAAAACACTTTTTATTTCGTAACAAGCTACAAAAATAACGTTTGAATAACGACACTTACATATAGCTGACAACATCTAAACTGACCACAGATACTGAATCGGGACAACACGTTTTTCTCAGGCACTCTGCGACCCACTCGGAACGGTCTTGTTATAGCATGAATATTACATGTGGAGTTTTAATATGAACACATGAACTATACTTAAGCTACCTGACATAGTCGTTTTGTTTTTGAATTCCTACTTGTAATTCCCGCTGTAATCAGCTAAAATATTGGCTTACTTATGGCAATCAGGTTAATGTTTCTATTTGACGCTTACACAAAGAGAATATGATAAAATTCTGATTACTATTCTTGTTAATGTCACATAGCATATGGCAATATGTGTATCTGGTTTTGGTTGTTTCAGAATCTCCTGCTCTAATAGCATCTCCAAATGTCCGAAGTGAGTCCAGCTCAGTGAAGATGATCTGTGAGACGCAGCAGATGTTACAGTGAAACATTTTTTCTACATAAACAGAGAAACAGAGAAGAATATAAAAGTCAGTCTATCATGTGAGCTCGATCTCACTGGTGCTGAAGTGCTCAGATGGGCAGCTGTAAAATCACCTGTATCAGTCGACACTGCTACTACATTATACATGAGCACAGGATTGATAAACCATCATCTCATTCTCCTGATGGCACAGTGACGGTTCTAGGTGAAATATTTCACTGCTGTTCTTCAACTATCACTTTGAAGTCACAAGTTCAAAAAACATCTCCTCACTCTGATCCAGTGACAGTAACAGTCCAGAGTAAGTTCTTCAAAAATCATATGTTGAAATAACGAATAATATTTTTTTCTCAATGTTTCAACAGCGACCTCTACTGATGACAACAGTCCATATACTACACCATATACTCCACCATATGACCATATATACTACCTTACATCTCAACATATATGTAGAACATTCGTATAGTAAAGCGTTTCTGATATTTTCATTATATGATATGCTGTAATATTAATACCAGTAGCCTTCTAATTAAAGTATTTCCAGACTAAATGGACTCTGTGATATAGTTAAATTCTCTTTGCAGATACAGTGGCGACCTCTACTGGTGAAACTCTGACAACAGCCATAGAAACTGATATTCTGAATATCTGTAAGAACTAAAACAAACCTTGAAAATTCTTCTCTCATGATCATGTGATTTGGTATAATCATTTAAAATGAATTTAATAGTATAAAAAAAAAAAAGGCACATAATTTATCTGATTTAGTGCTGTATCCATTCTCGTAATGCAATATAAACAAGGATTAAAGCCTTATTTTTTCTTGAAAGCTCTTGGTTTTAGTAGTGCTGGTTTTCACTGGTGTTGGTTTATTTCTGTCTGGACTCTTGGGATTCATCTGTCTCTGCCACTTTGACAGTAAGTTTAGTTATGCATAAAATGAGCTCCATGATATAGAAACATGATAATAAAGTCTATATCTGTGCAGGTTCTGATGATGTTCTCACAGAAAACATGGATGATTCATGATAAATGATTTATCTGTGCATATCATAATTTTAAAAAAAATTAATGTGCCTCGTAATCTTTAATCAAAATAACTTCCCCTCCCTCATACAGCGACATCTCTTCTCTGATGATGTGTTTACTGGCGTGAGGGCGGGACAACCTGTCACTCACATCAATGTGACGAGATCCACCAATAGCAAACCACAACCATCCAATCAATTCCTGCTGGACAAAATCAAGTCCCGCCCTACATTCTTACTTCTTTGAGAAGTTGTTTCACTTGGATATATGTCACAATAGAAAAGAAAAGACTATCGCAACTTCCCTTTCATGTCAACTTTAAATGTTACTTTTACAAAACTACCTTCCATCTTTCTGAGTCTGTGAGTACAACAAAAAAAAAAATACATTTGGCCAATAGCATAACTGTTACGGTGGTGCTGGTTACATCAGAAATGCTCAATGATAAATGCACAAAAAATAACATTACTGTCCAGAAATCAATTTCAGTATTACATTGTGTTTAATTTATAGACATAGAATTCATGTTTAATGTGATAGTTTCATCTTTACATTTACTATAATACAATATGTTGTTAGTTTCGAGAGTATTTACATTAGTGAATGAATACGTAGATCCACATTAAGGATTTGTGTGTCCTAATGGACTGGTGGTAAAATATATTTTAAGCGTGCCAGAGGTTCTGGGTTATAATAAGCCTGTTTATTAATTTTTTTTCTCATTAAAACCAAAGATGTGCATCAGTGATTGTATATCAAGAGCAGGGACACGTTTGTGTGCATTTTGTTTTGTGATTTCAACAGAAAAAATAGAGAGTCTCCGCAACAGCGTTAAAATGTTAGTTCACCCAAAAATGAAAATTCTGTCATCATTTACTCACCCTCAAATTGTTCCAAACCTGTATGAATTTCTTTCTTCTGCAGAACACAAAATAAGATATTTTGAAGAAAATGGGTAACCAAACAGTGGATGGGCCATATTGACTTCCATAGTATGGGGGAAAAAATACTATGGGAGTCAATGGGGTCCATTAACTGTTTAGTTACCGACATTCTTCAAACTATCTTAAAGGGTTAGTTCACCCAAAAATGAAAATAATGTCATTTATTACTCACCCTCATGCCGTTCCACACCCGTAAGACCTTCGTTCATCTTCAGAACACAAATTAAGATATTTTTGTTGAAATCCGATGGCTCAGTGAGGCCTCCATAGCCAGCAATGACATTTCCTCTCTCAAGATCCATTAATGTACTAAAAACATATTTAAATCAGTTCATGTGAGTACAGTGGTTCAATATTAATATTATAAAGCGACGAGAATATTTTTGGTGCGCCCAAAAAACAAAATAACGACTTATATAGTGATGGCCGATTTCAAAACACTGCTTCAGGAAGCTTCGGAGCGTAATGAATCAGCATATCGAATCATGATTCGGATTGCGTGTCAAACCGCCAAACTGCTGAAATCACGTGACTTTGGCGCTCCGAACTGCGGATTCGACACGCTGATTCATTTTGCTCCAAAGCTTCCTGAAGCAGTGTTTTGAAATCAGCCATCACTATATAAGTCGTTATTTTGTTTTTTTTGGCACACCAAAAATATTCTCGTCGCTTTATAATATTAATATTGAACCACTGTACTCACATGAACTGATTTAAATATGTTTTTAGTACATTAATGGATCTTGGGAGAGAAAATGTCATTGCTGGCTATGGAGGCCTCTCTGAGCCATCGGATTTTAACAAAAATATCTTAATTTGTGTTCTGAAGATTAACGAAGGTCTTACGGGTGTGGAACGGCATGAGGGTGAGTAATAAATGACATTATTTTCATTTTTGGGTGAACTAACCCTTTAATTTGTGTTCAGCAGAAGAGAGAAATTCATACAGGTTTGCTAATCAGCTGGAGATGTTTCTTTTGGTACATTTGGGGGCAGTTGTACATGTCAAGTCACTTTCACTTTCCATCCATGCCGCGAGTTGTTTCAAAAAGTGGTGGGGACAATACTGACACTGGCAAAAAATGGTGGGAACACGTCCTAACTGTCCTGCCCACAAATTACACCTATGCCTGTGGCCCAGATCTGCTCTCTGTTACAGCTGAACATGTGGTCTCATGATGTACGTTCATCTTCATAGAACTGACTGCACAAGTAATAGATGGTTTCCTGTGGTCTAATGTGTTACTTCCTAATTCACCTATTGTGTGAGTCTCGTCTCTTTTTTAACTCTTGCTGTAATGGAGTTGTTCATCTTCATTGCTTTTCTTCTCCTTATGGAGGTTCAGTCTTACAGTAAGTGATCTCTGTCGTTTAATGTTGAATTAGCACTGTATGTCCACATTTGTAGTGAAAAAAACATTTGTCTAAAATATTTCAGCATGTGTGATCTGTACGTTTGTGTTTTAGTAGAACGCAGCGAACACATGAACCTACAGCCTCTGCTTTAAGGAAGTATTACTTTAGCATGAAAATTCATTAAACTGATTTCAATAACCAGATTAATCCATTAACTGGAATTTTGGGTCATGTAATCACATTTGGAATATCCACTGTACAAGAGAATTCATTTACATCTGCACGTTCATATGAAAGTTATTCTGGGAGCTACTGTATATATGCTGATAAAAGCTATCAGAATCAGGGAAATACATTTTTAAAGTGCATTAGAAAGAGATTTTCTCCTAACAACTGCAATGTATCAAAGTCCGTCTCAAAAACACAGTGTGAAACCACCCGTTTTCTGCTGTCACAAACGTAACCAATCCGGTCAACATGCGGGGTGGGGCTTTTCCTATCAGCATTTTAACACAGTGAGCTCAAAATCACCTTTAAGGATGGACAGTATGTGATGTATGTTATGATGAACTATATGTCTTTCTCTACTGACTTTCTATGATGTTCAATGCATTTCTAAGGATGCTGATTTTTTAGAAGGCTGCTGTCTAACTCAAGAGATGGCAAATGGGAACATGGTTTGTGTAACATTAGCAACACATTATTAGCTCTTTGATAACGTAATCAAGCCAAAGGCTAATCAATTGCCGCTGTGTGTCCGACATTATAGAGAGTGATACATAAAATGCATTACAATGACTCTGATACATCAACTTGAAGACAACCCTGTATAATTTGCAGTTGATGAAGTTTCTGGTTCAAACATATATGGCTGAATTAAATAAATATTTCCACTTGCCATTGTGTAGTGTTTATTACATTTGCCCGAGTGGATCAGGTAGCTGGTGTGATTAAGTGGAGGCAGGGACTAATTTGCATAATTATGGATCCGTGTAAACATAGTTACATTCAAGTTATTTTAAGGCATGAAGAAATTATTTTCACAGAACAAAATGTTTAAATATGTTATTTTGATCATCTAAGATGAGTTCTAAGCAAGAAAATTATTGACTGCAGTGGGACTTTAAATCTCATGGCCTACATTTTCCATTCATCATGTAGTTGGGTGTTGCTGCAAGGACATTTATGAGATTAAATTTCTTGAAAAGTTTAACCAAAACATGGACTATGATTGGAGAATTATGCATGGAAAAGTGGTCAGTAAGAAGATGTAATGATTGATTGATCTGTTTTTGGTTGTTTCAGAATCTCCTGCTGTAAAAGTATCTCCAGATGTCATAAGAGAGTCCAGCTCAGTGAAGATGATCTGTGAGATGTTGCCAGCAGATGTTGCAGTGAAACAGTGTTATTTCTACATAAACAGAGGAAAAGAGAAGAATATAAAAGTTAGTCCATCTTGTGAGCTCAATCTCACTGGTGCTGAAGTGCTCATATGGGCAGCTGTAAAATCACCTGCATCAATCAACATTAACTGCTTCTACACAATACATAAACACGGGATTGATAAACCATCATCTCATTCTCCTGCTGCCACTGTGACGGTTCTAGGTGAGATATTTCACTGCTGTGCTTCTGCAATAGAAACAATTAGTGCAAAGTTTTTTTATTATTATTATTAATTATGAATTATTTAACTTAAACAGGTTCACTTCAGAAACCCACCATGAGTGTTAGTGATGATGATGTCCAGATCAACATAGCCTGTGAAATTCTACTATCAGTCAGAGTTGATTTCATCTGTCGTCTCTACACTGAGGATGGTCTTCTGCGCACAAGTTACTCTCAGGGGAAACAGTCTGGAGGGCATCTTTGTATGTTTTATTCAAGTCATAGTGAACTCTTGACAGGATCAGAGAACAGACAGCTGAGCTGTGATTATTCACTCAACACTGAACCTGAGATCAGATCACCGCGCAGTGACACAATCACCGTCAGAGGTGAGGACTTTTTACTGTAATTTTTCTTAATATATGAGCACTTGTCAGAGACACCTGTTGAAGCTAGTATGATTTATGTAGGTCATTAGAACATTATGAAAGTTTGATCAATAAAAGAAAAAGTCAGTATTTACAACAAATAAAAAAAGCTGAATTTACTGTGTATTACAACTATAGAGCACTTCTTATAAAGACGTATTCAATAAGCTGTATAATACAACACTGAAAGGTCAAATACACTAAATATACAGGTGGGTATCGGTCTCTGAAGTCAGAACAACATACTGAAGCTGATTTTAGCAGTTTTAGCGATGCTGTTAAGATAGTGAATCAGTACAGTGATCTGTGAATTCTTCTTACACAGAATAACTTTTCAGACAAACATAAAACCACAGTGTGACTTTAGCAAATGAACAATCTGATACATTTAGACAGGAAGGAAGAGCCACTTCAGCTGATCATGTCAGAGAGCTAGACAATGCCTGACATATCTATAGAAAGAAGTTTGATTCTGCATAGGTATCTAATATTGACAACCCGATCTCACGGCAATTCGTACACGAATTTGTAAATTTTTTGCCAAATCATACTTCTTATATGAGTTGACAAATTCGTCTGAATTCGTACGAATGACCTACCCCTAACCCCGCCCCTAAACCTACCCATCACTGGGGTTTAGACAAATTGTATGAATTTGTACGAGTGAGGTCGTGAGATAGCGTTGAATATTGATGGTGAGAGGAGAAACTGCAAGCAACTTATTTAATATTTTAAAAATTTCTTTGCAAGTTCTTATTGGGTCATTCCTGTTCTGCAGGACCTTTTGAACTCTTTTTTTTTAGTAATACACAAATTAATACACTTGTGTTGAAGTCAGAAGTATTTCAAATTAAGTATTTTTCAGAAATATGTTCTGGTTCATCATATGAGATTATGACTTGATTAATTATGATTTTTACACATGCAAATAAAGAACAGTTGCACAGTGAGTGATTGACAGTCAGTTTAAAACAACTTTTGAAGTGTTGACATTATCATACAGATTTTTGTATTTTGTCAAACCAACTAATACCACAAACCATGACAGAAAATAAGTAAATGCTTTTACTGTTGTTTGTGCTGTTGTTTTCCTTCCAAAATGATGACACTTCCTGAAGGATGATGTCAGTAAAGAACTGCTTTTAAAGTAGTCATGAAATCAAAATGAACCCTATTTACTTTGTTAGTGCATATTACTAGTCTTGTGGTGAACAATTAATCTGTGCAAGTTAATATAGAAAAAAAATAGTTTGTCGTGGAAATCTTTAATCAAAATCTGAAAAGATACTGAAGATCTGAAGATGGAGATGTGTATCTTTAAAATAAATGGAAGAGAAAGTAACTCAAAACTGAGCTCATCATGTCAGCTCTCACTCAATGGATCTGAAATCAGTATTTGGTCAGAAGGTCAGAGTTCATCTGTGAGAATAACCTGCTTCTACACTGTGAAGAAGTCACAAGTTCAAAAACCATCTCCTCACTCTGATCCAGTGACAGTAACAATTAAAAGTGAGTCTTGAGATATTTATGTATTGATAATGTTTAAAAATGTATTTCTATCAAAAATCAAATACCAAAGTCCTTTGCATAGCTCTATCCACTGTGATTTACTTATGCTCATTATTCAGCTTCATGAGTCTATGATATGGGCTGTTCACTCTTGTAATGTTTCTCTGTACAGTAGGATTATTGAAAACTCATTGTCTCACTCTTAAATGTTACAGTGCTGGTTCTTTGGTTCTGTAATAACCTTATTTGATATAAACCAGTACAGACCAGAATTACATCATAATGCATAGTATGAAAAAAAAAGTTGTATTTGAAGGCTCTATACCTTTAACAACAAAGACTGTATTGACGTTTGCTTTAAAGTTAAATATTACAACTATTCCTTGTAATACTGGTAAACTGCCTTTATGGTTTCAGCACCAGATGCACATCATGTTACGACAGCCAAGAAAACCTGTGAGTAATTAAGATTGTAAAATCAAAAAGAAATTATTCCACCTTAAATGATGTGGCAATTGTTCTTTCAGGCTCATTATTATCTCATTATTGAACATTTTATTATACATCACTGCAAATTTTACAATGTGTTTTTTTAACAGCTTTACCTTTAATGTCCACTTCTGAAACATACAGTACAGCTGGTGAGTAACTTACTGGAAACACTTTTTCTTGTTATTCTGGATTAAAACTGATTCATCTTGCAATATGTTATTTTTATATTAGTAGACAGCCATTCCAAGTCAAACCTGTCAACCACATCAGAGGAAACCACATGTAAGTTCATTCCCTCTTCCTCAATAGCAAAAGTGACTGTAGAATTAATATGTTGAGTTTAAAAGTCAGATTCAAAAATATAACTGGGATCCATTTGCTCAACTGAGGCTCAATTCTGCACAGGTGAAGATTCCAGATGAGCAGCATGAATGTATTAATGTGACTTACTGAAGCTCATTATTCAGCTTCTTGAGTCTATGATATGGGCTGTTCACTCTTGTAATGTTTCTCTGTACAGTAGGATTATTGAAAGCAAAATTAGCGTCTGTTTATAAAACTAAATGAATAAACTCATTGTCTCACTCTTAAATGTTACAGTGCTGGTTCTTTGGTTCTGTAATAACCTTATTTGATATAAACCAGTACAGACCAGAATTACATCATAATGCATAGTATGAAAAAAAAAGTTGTATTTGAAGGCTCTGTACCTTTAACAATAAAGTATTGACGTTTGCTTTAAAGTTAAATATTACAACTATTCCCTGTAATACTGGTAAACTGCCTTTATGGTTTCAGCACCAGATGCACATCATGTTACGACAGCCAAGAAAACCTGTGAGTAATTAAGATTGTAAAATCAAAAAGAAATTATTCCACCTTAAATGATGTGGCAATTGTTCTTTCAGGCTCATTATTATCTCATTATTGAACATTTTATTATACATCACTGCAAATTTTACAATGTGTTTTTTTAACAGCTTTACCTTTAATGTCCACTTCTGAAACATACAGTTCAGCTGGTAAGTAACTTACTGGAAACACTTTTTCTTGTTATTCTGGATTAAAACTGATTCATCTTGCAATATGTTATTTTTATATTAGTAGACAGCCATTCCAAGTCAAACCTGCCAACCACATCAGAGGAAACCACATGTAAGTTCATTCCCTCTTCCTCAATAGCAAAAGTGACTGTAGAATTAATATGTTGAGTTTAAAAGTCAGATTCAAAAATATAACTGCGATCCATTTGCTCAACCGAGGCTCAATTCTGCACAGGTGAAGATTCCAGATGAGCAGCATGAAAGTATTAATGTGACTTACTTAAGCTCATTATTCAGTTCACGTATCTATGATATGGGCTGTTCACTCTTGTAATGTTTCTCTGTATCACTGAAAGCAATATTAGTGTCAGTTTACAGTATATAAATAATCAACTTATTGTCTCATTTGGTTCAGTAATGTCCTCACTGGATATAAGCCTGTACAAGATTTGAACACTTTACATATAAAGGCTCATATAAAGTTGTGAAGGCTCTGTGTACCATCAACCACAAAGATGGTCTTGACATTTGCTTGAAAGTTAAATATTGCAGTTACTCCCTGTAATACTGGTAAACTCCCTTTACAGTTTCAACACCAGCTACCAATGCACATGTGACACCAGCCATGACAACCTGTGAGTAACTGAGTTTGTAAAATCAAAAAGAAATTATTCTTTTTACACCTTGAATTATGTGATAATTGGTATATTTAGCTGATAAGTTACTGATAACGCTTTGTCTGGTTATTCTGAATTAAAAGTGAAAAGTGATTCCCTTCTCAAAAGTTCTACAAATATAAAAATAAAGTGATTTTTATATTTGTAGACTCATTTTCCAAATCAAACCTGCCAACCAGCACAACAAAGGAAACCACATGTAAGTTCATCCACTCTTCCTCATTGGTAAAAATCACTATATGTTGGATTCATAAGGCAGATGTAAAAAAAATATATATAACTGGGATCCATTTGCTCAACCAAGGCTCAACTCTGCACAGGTGAAGATTCCAAACGTTGAGCAGCATGAAAGTTTACTTTGATTATGTTGATTTTCTCAATGTTCAATTGTTTATGAATTGGGTTAAAAAAAAAAATTAAAGTTCAATAATGCATCTACATTTTGTGACATTGTTTTTTTTCCTTAAGTTTCCATGGCAACCTCTACTCTGTTAACAGAACAATGTCAGAACCCAGTACTTAGATGCCAAGATAGTAACCAAGTCACATGACTCAAGAAGAGACTGTGTGGCTTATGAGCTGAGCTGGACTCTCTTAATTCTGTAGCTTCATAATTTCATTCAAAAACATCTTAGTTCATTTTGTATTGGTCATTCACATTCCAATTGTTTGTTTATCATAGTTACAGCTATAACTTTATATTTAAAGATTTATGCCAGTCTTTAAGACAATTTTCAATTTAAATACACACCATGATGTTCTCACTGCAGTTTCAACAACGTCCACACAAAAAACGTCACAAAGGGACACAAAAATATGTGAGTAAATTTTAGTGTTCCAATGAAAACATGTACCTGACATTAAAATTCTTTCATAGTGTGTTTATTATATCTCATATGGCTAATTATTTTGCAATGTATTTTCAGCAATAATGGCTGCTGTTTCCACTACTAAAACCCCAGAATCCACCAGAACTGGTAACTTTAATAAATATCAGTAGAACCCCATATAAGAAAAATTCTTCTTTTTACAGTGAGTTCATCAAACACAGTAAAGGCTAATTCACACTGCACAGACAGACACCAACAAATGGCAACAGGCACTTTGTCGGGTCTTGTTGGATCAGTGTTTTACCCATGTTGGCACCTGTGAATTGGCCTTAAAACTGCTGTTTATAATCATCATGCTTTGGTCAAATGTGACTGTTGACTGTTGCATGAATTAGATGTTTTGTTTTGACACAGACACATGGTTTATAGCTCTGGTTTCAACTGCTGCTGGTGTCATTTTGATTGGACTCATCTGTCTGTGCTGCTTTGCATGTAAGTCAAGTTTTCAAACATACATTTTTTGTTTGTTCTGGTGTTTATATTGAGTTTCATATTGTTTAGTATAGAATTTAACATCTAAGCTAAAATTGAACATAATGGTCGTTGTTTTGTAGGTAAAAAAAGAACACGAAAAAGGTAAGTTTTTTCATGCATTCCATTCAGTAGTCTGTGATAATATGTTTTGTAGTAGGCCTATATTTTTGTAGTCTAGGAACTATGAGTGTAAATGTTTATCACCGTATCTGATATATGCATGAAAAGATGTCATTAAGATCAATATTTGATTCTTAGCAATAAAATGAGATCAATAACATCAGATGTGCCCAGTCAAGAAATTGGTATGGTGAGTATCTTTGTAATTAATCTTTTCAATCACAAAGTAATAAATATATATTTATAATACCATAACGAGTAAGAATGGCTGAAATGGACATGACCTTAATTCTTCTTTGTTTTTTAGAGTTCTGGACCTGCAGAGACATATTCTCTGATCACTTCTGTACCAGCCACATCTCAGCCCATATCTGTGGGTAAGAGAACATCATTCTCAGTAAATGATCTCAGATAATGTGAAGTTTAGAAACAGATTTTCCCGAGAAAGATAAATAAACCTGCTGAATTAAAAACACCATATAGTGACCACAGCTTCTAAGAAACTGGTGCCATTTCCTCTTTCAAATCTACAGCAGATCAGCATTATTAGCCACATCTTCTCTTAAAGGAACAGTTCACACCAAAATGAAAATCATTTACTCACTTTCTTGCTGGTCCAAACCTGTAAGTCTTTCTTTCTTCTGTGGAACAAAAATGAGCTGTTACTTTTGTCAGAATGTTTACGCTATCTATATAATAAAATCAGCACTTTTAAAGTGCTGTAGAGCTTCTATAACTCTTTCAGTCTTTATTTGAAAACCGTTTTCCCTTACAGTCTGAGTGTACGTTTACACAGCAACGCTGTACTAAAAACGGAAAAGTTTTTTATTTGCGTTTTTCGTGTACAGATGACAACATTGTTATGATCCCCGTTCACACGGATCTGCGAAAACGACTAAAAACGCTGTTATGCATGCCAGGCCAGTAGTTGGCGATGTCACTTTGTAAAGAAACAATAAGCGCCTATAGACTGAACATGTAAGATGCATGAGCATGATGTCACCGTTTTTACAAATTCGCATTTTTACATGGAGACAATAACAGTATCATTTTCAAAAACTTGCACTTTGAAACCTGTTTTCAAAAATTTGCGTTTTCAGGCTCCCAAAACGTGGTTGTTGAGCAAATGAATGGCCAAAACCCATAAAAAGTTCTGTTTTTATTGTAGTTAAAAAAAGGTGTAAAAAAACAAAACAAAAAAAAACATCTATCCATAATATAAGTAATCCATACGGTTCCAGTGGGTTAATAAAGGCCTTCTGAAATGAAGCAATGGTTTTTTCTAAGAAAAATATCCATATTTAAAACTTTATTAACTATAATAACTAGCTTTCGGCAGACAGCTGTATGCATCGATTTGCAGCGGAAGAGCAACCTCTGACCTGACAAAAACACCGGTCATGAATTAAAAGTCTAAAACGAGAAATTTTAAAGAGAAACGTTGGAGGATTTTGATATAAGAGGAGCTTCAGTTTGTTGCCCAGCCCTATTTGTTTAAACCGCGAAAGAGGCGTCTATAAGCTTACACTACTCCTACATCCTTCGTCAGACAACGCATCAGGGGTTACTTATTTCGTGCAAATTGACTTACACAGTATGTGTATGTCGTCTGGCAGAAGCTAGTTATTTGAATTTATAAAGCTTTAAATAAGGATATTTTTCTTACAAAAACCCATCGCTTCACTTCAAAAGGCCTTTATTAACCACCGGAACCATATGGATTACTTTTATTATGGATGGATGCATTTTATTTTGCTTTAAAATGTGACCCTCTTCATCATGCTGTTCTTCCATAGGCCTCGAACACCCAGATTCCCATCAGGACAACACACCAGATCCCACAGCAACTTACTCTTTCGTTATGTCTGATAATTCAATGTACCAGCCCTCAGGTGATAAAATGTTTCTTTCATTAAAGTGGTCATATGATGATTCAAATCTACTAATACTAGTACTAAACCTACTATGAAAACACACTGTTGATTCACAGTTCAAAACTTCCTCACTAGTCCAAGAACAGCATTTTTGATGCTTACATTTAGACATTGAGAAACCTGACTCACTCAATCTCGACGAGCTCATACAGAGGAAGTGGAACAAATACTAAATTCATCATAACGCTGTTTGAGTCTGAAAAGAGATAATTCTGCTGTGCAAAGTGCCAAAGCTTAAAATACATTAAAGCTTTATGACAAAGAGTTTGTTCATGAAGGTCAAAACATGTTCTTTATGATGCTCCTGCATTGCATTACAGATGTTTTGGTCAATAAACAACAGACAGAGGGAAGTACAAAGGAAAATGAGGTATGTGTGAACATTGTCACACCACAAACCCACATAACCAAATGAGACGTCCATCATGAACAGAATACTAAGATATTTATCCTGTGTCTTTTCTTATCTTTCTTTCTTCTTCCTTAAGAATGTTTACCACCTGTACTGCACGATTCCTGACAAACCAGTTCACTCAAACGCAGCAGATCAAGTCTACAGTTTGGTGAAGATGCACTGATGAGTCTCTGTTGTTTCATTATGTACAGTATATTCATTATAAAGTTTCTTTACTTGAAGCAAAATAGGTGTTTACTTTCATTATTCAGTGCTTGGTGTGGAACCACTTATAATACTGGATTTAAAATATCACATTTAATATTAATACTATTTATTTTTAACCATCCCTGGCTTTGTCTGAAATTATCCGTTTTAATAGAAAATGTACGGCTTGTCAGTAAACTGCCACCATTATGTTTAGCTAACGTCATTCCATAGGAAAAAGTAGGCTTTGCTTTGAAAACATTATCCATATAAAACCGTAATATACAGATGAAATTGTTTACTTACGGTTTGGCATGTGGCTTCTGTCAGATCCAATCCAGCTATATCAATCTTCTTTTTACAGTCTATGGATCCAATACAGTTGGCTGCTTCATCTTTCAACAAAAGTTTCTTTGCAAACTCTCCATTATACTGTGCCTTCGTTTAAAAAAACACAGTAAAATGTTCTGAACAAACATAATTCTCCGATGTGAACCGGGACGCCAATAAAAACAAACCATCCACTTGTTCCTGTGGAAAATGTCCTTCTGAAGTCTGTACAGAGACACAAACACCATTTATGATGCGTCCAAGAGGAATTCTTTTACTATTCATTTGTCCTGATGTCTGTACCTCTTCAACTGATCTGGTATCTGTATTCTGTATATTGTATCCAGTGTAGACAGTGTCACGTCAGTTATTATAAATTTGCTTTTAACAAGATGTGACGCTTGTGTCTGGTGAAGAGTGGGCGGTTTACGGATGATGTAAACCGATTTGCCGATGTCTTGCAGTCATATTTGCCGGTGTGACGCCAGATCCCACAATATCAAAATGAACCGCTTTTGGAACTTTATTAAATGAATGCTTTGTTTATAAGCTATGAAACTTGTAGAATGTTTTCATGACACAAAAACCATTTATATGTCAAAAGATCAAGGAAAATTTGATTTCTCATGTCATAATGACCCCTTTAACTGTAAAATGTATGGGTTTTGAAAGTAAAGACGATGAATTATCATATATTTTCATAAATTATATATATTTACGGTGAAAAACAGTAAAAGGACATTCCCTGAAGTCCCCGTGTGACATGACTTATGATTATATTTTATTTAATACATTTATTAAGTTTGCTATGAATAATGTACATTAAGATGTTTTGTGTTACATTATCATAGTGGTTATCAGTACATTTAACATTACAAAATCAAAGCTGATTTTGGTAATTCAAGTCAATTGGTATACTAACATTATACCATTAATTGAATACATTTTACAATATACAGGCACCAATATACAATACCGTAAACACCACAAACAGTGAATTTCTGGCAACCATGCTGCTGCTTTTTACCATAAATTTAAGTTTTGTGTGTTTTGATATCAGTGTTGTCAGATTTTATTGCTTTCATGACTAGTGCTAAAATTGTAGTGCTAAAAGAGAGATTAGAGATCCCTACATTATTATAACCCAAAGAATTCAAGTAGTGCATTCAGAGAATTAAATTAAAGGGTTAGTTCACCCAAAAATTAAAATTCTGTCATTAATTACTCATCCTCATGGCGTTCCACACCCGTAAGTCCTTCGTTAATCTTCGGAACGCAAATTAAGATATTTTTGTTGAAATCCGATGGCTCAGTGAGGCCTGCATAGCCAGCAATGACATTTAGTCTCTCAAGATCCATTAATGTACTAAAAACATATTTAAATCAGTTCATGTGAGTACAGTGGTTCAATATTAATATTATAAAGCGACGTGAATATTTTTGGTGTGCCAAAAATAACAAAATAACTACTTATCAAAATAACTCACCCTCATGGCATGTGGAACGCCATGAGGGTGAGTAATAAATGACATTATTTTCATTTTTGGGTGAACTAACCCTTTAAATGATCAAAATCTGATGGAAAATATGTTTTTATTTACACAACATGGCTTTCCTTTGATGTAAAGGGAACAGGCAATTAAAAGTTCTTTTCCAAGTACTTTTTTTAGGCAGGCAAAACTTATAAAGTTTGTGAAGAATCCACATCTCATCTTTTGATGACAATGTATGCTATTCTTACAAACAGCACTGTGAAATATTCCTATTTTGTCACGTCATGCATCTTAAGACTTCAAATTAAATGCCAAATCAATCTGCGTTTAGCTGTGACAGCTCGTGGCGGCCACTCATATCCAGGTATGTTCACTGGTCCAGGTATGTTCATGTAAGAATAAAACACTCAGCACATTCTAACACTGTCTTTGACGGTAATAATTATCATCTATCTTCAGTAATCCAGACATCACAAAGGTGATTTTGTCTCTGTAGACTGAGACTTGTTTGGCGGAAGCAAGGCTCTCTGATTTGAGTGATAGTAAGCCTAATGTTTCAAGGCAGGGGTCAGAGGTCACCTGCTGACCAGGAGGGACAATACTGGGAATAAAATGGCCACCAGTGGAAAACTCAAAGCATTTGCTGATCCACATTCCATAGCGTTCTCCTGTTGGAAAAAAAAAATATATAGTTAGGGCTAGCAAATCTCCTTTGGTAGAGTCTCAAAGGTGCAGCATGTAATATTGACAGCTAGAGGTTGAAAATGGATCTGCAGTCCAAATTTAAAATACTTGAAAGAGTTGTTTCCCATGCCCCCTCCTCCTCAGACTCCACACTCATATGGGTTGCCAGACTGAGGAAGTGCAACAGGAACATTGTTTACTTGCGCAATTGAAAACAGAAAGCGAAAAATGTCTTTCTGGGCTTTAAGTCGTTTCCATCTCTGAAACGCATCTCCAATATTTTTCACGTTCATGTTTGAGCGTTAAACTCAACTTCCACTGGAATTAAAAACGCTCACTCTGCTCCGCGCCAGTGGACACGAACCATTAATGTGGCGCATCTGGAGAAAGAGAGAACACGCACGGAGCTGAAAGGGCTTGAATGAAGCAAGTTTGGCTTTAGATAAAACTACTAGAGGATATAGCGCTAAAATATAATTTACCACAAATGATCCTGAGTGCTTGTGGTGTGAACTGCACCGCTGTTTTGAAATGCTGCTCACTTCAACTAGAAACAGTAAAATGGTGCTACCGCTCTGTCTCGCAGTCCGGATGAAAATATGCGTTATATATATATATATATAAAATTTGTTTAAAAAAAAAAACAAGAAAATTTATTTCACAAAAATTGTTAACGCACACACACAAGTACCATCCCACTTAACATAAACATAAATTGTAGGAATATTACTAATACTAATGAATAAATAGGCCTATAAGGTAAGGCTATTGATTAGCAGTCCCAAACTAGTTTTTGTTAAAAAAATAAAGTTGGTAAGTTGGCATGAGCCACCAAAGTAATTTAAAAATATACAAAATAACACAACGTGAAAATAAAGTGCCATTTTGGGGTTCTAGAAACAACAGTTACCATGGTAAATACACAATATAACATGAGCCGTTATTGAAACATGGAAACTGCTGCAGATGAATAGAATGAACATCATATCTGCATGCAAATCCTTCCCAGCTAACACATGAGTCACGACGTACCAGTTATGTGATTCATTTATTAGTTCTTTACTTTTATTTCATGACTTAAGGTTAGGGTTGACAACGTAATTACGACATTGCATGCTCGTAGTTTCTCTTGCACTTTATATATGAAGTGATATACAGCGCGCACTGCCGCATTTGCGCGTACAATTGAAGAGTGCGCGCTACGAGCACTGTTTAACGGCTGACAGGACAGGAAAGTTCGGTTTTCTGAGGTAAAACACTTTTTATTTCGTAACAAGCTACAAAAATAACGTTTGAATAACGACACTTACATATAGCTGACAACATCTAAACTGACCACAGATACTGAATCGGGACAACACGTTTTTCTCAGGCACTCTGCGACCCACTCGGAACGGTCTTGTTATAGCATGAATATTACATGTGGAGTTTTAATATGAACACATGAACTATACTTAAGCTACCTGACATAGTCGTTTTGTCTTTGAATTCCTACTTGTAATTCCCGCTGTAATCAGCTAAAATATTGGCTTACTTATGGCAATCAGGTTAATGTTTCTATTTGACGCTTACACAAAGAGAATATGATAAAATTCTGATTACTATTCATGTTAATGTCACATACCATATGGCAATGTGTGTATCTGGTTTTGGTTGTTTCAGAATCTCCTGCTCTAATAGCATCTCCAAATGTCCGAAGTGAGTCCAGCTCAGTGAAGATGATCTGTGAGACGCAGCAGATGTTACAGTGAAACATTTTTTCTACATAAACAGAGAAACAGAGAAGAATATAAAAGTAAGTCTATCATGTGAGCTCGATCTCACTGGTGCTGAAGTGCTCAGATGGGCAGCTGTAAAATCACCTGTATCAGTTGACATTAACTGAGCACAGGATTGATAAACCATCATCTCATTCTCCTGATGGCACAGTGACGGTTCTAGATGAGATATTTCACTGCTGTTCTTCAACTACCACTTTGAAGTCACAAGTTCAAAAAACATCTCCTCACTCTGATCCAGTGACAGTAACAGTCCAGAGTAAGTTCTTCAAAAATCATGTTGAAATAACGAGTAATATTTTTTTCTCAATGTTTCAACAGCGACCTCTACTGATGACAACAGTCCATACTCCACCAAATAACCATATATACTACCTTACATCTCAACATATATGTAGAACATTCGTATAGTAAAGCGTTTCTGATATTTTCATGCTGCATTATATGATATGCTGTAATATTAATACCAGTAGCCTTCTAATTAAAGTATTTCCAGACTAAATGGACTCTGTGATATAGTTAAATTCTCTTTGCAGATTCAGTGGCGACCTCTACTGGTGAAACTCTGACAACAGCCACAGAAACTGATATTCTGAATATCTGTAAGAACTAAAACAAACCTTGAAAATTCTTCTCTCATGATCACGTGATTTGGTATAATCATTTAAAATGAATTTAATAGTATATATAAAAAAAAAAAATGGCACATAATTTATCTGATTTAGTGCTGTATCCATTCTCGTAATGCAATATAAACAAGGATTAAAGCCTTATTTTTTCTTGAAAACTCGTGGCTTTCAGTAGTGCTGGTTTTCACTGGTGTTGGTTTATTTCTGTCTGGACTCATGGGATTCATCTGTCTGTGCCACTTTGACAGTAAGTTTAGTTATGCATAAAATGAGCTCCATGATATAGAAACATGATAATAAAGTCTATATCTGTGCAGGTTCTGATGATGTTCTCACAGAAAACATGGATGATTCATGATAAATGATTTATCTGTGCATATCATAATTAAAAAAAAAATTAATGTGGCTCGTAATCTTTAATCAAAATAACTTTCCCTCCCTCTTACAGCGACATCTCTTCTCTGATGATGTGTTTACTGGCGTGAGGGTGGGACAACCTGTCACTCACATCAATGTGATGAGATCCACCAATAGCAAACCACAACCATCCAATCAATTCCTGATGGACAAAATCAAGTCCCGCCCTACATTCTTACTTCTTTGAGAAGTTGTTTCACTTGGATATATGTCACAATAGAAAAGAAAAGACTATCGCAACTTCCCTTTCATGTCAACTTTAAATGTTACTTTTACAAAACTACCTTCCATCTTTCTGAGTCTGTGAGTACAAAAAAAATAAAAATACATTTGGCCAATAGCGTAACTGTTACGGTGGTGCTGGTTACATCAGAAATGCTCAATGATAAATGCACAAAAAATAACATTACTGTCCAGAAATCAATTTCAGTATTACATTGTGTTTAATTTATAGACATAGAATTCATGTTTAATGTGATAGTTTCATCCTTACATTTACTATAATACAATATGTTGTTAGTTTCAAGAGTATTTACATTAGTGAATGAATACGTAGATCCACATTAAGGATTTGTGTGTCCTAATGGACTGGTGGTAAAATATATTTTAAGCGTGCCAGAGGTTCTGGGTTATAATAAGCCTGTTTATTTTTTTTTTTTCTCATTCAAACCAAAGATGTGCATCAGTGATTGTATATCAAGAGCAGGGTTTGTGTGCATTTTGTTTTGTGATTTCAACAGAAAAAATAGAGAGTCTCCACAACAGCGTTAAAATGTTAGTTCACCCAAAAATAAAAATTCTGTCATCATTTAGTCACCCTCAAATTGTTCCAAACCTGTATGAATTTCTTTCTTCTGCAGAACACAAAAGAAGATATTTTGAAGAAAATGGGTAACCAAACAGTTGATGGGCCATATTGACTTCCATAGTATGGGGGAAAAAATACTATGGGAGTCAATGGGGTCCATTAACTGTTTAGTTACCGACATTCTTCAAACTATCTTAAAGGGTTAGTTCACCCAAAAATGAAAATAATGTCATTTATTACTCACCCTCATGCCGTTCCACACCCGTAAGACCTTTGTTCATCTTCAGAACACAAATTAAGATATTTTTGTTGAAATCCGATGAAATGCTTCAGGAAGCTTCCGAGCGTAATGAATCAGCATATCGAATCATGATTCGGATTGCGTGTCAAACCGCCAAACTGCTGAAATCACGTGACTTTGGCGCTCCGAACTGCGGATTCGACACGCTGATTCATTTTGCTCCGAAGCTTCCTGAAGCAGTGTTTTGAAATCAGCCATCACTATATAAGTCGTTATTTTGTTTTTTTTGGCACACCAAAAATATTCTCGTCGCGTTATAATATTAATATTGAACCACTGTACTCACATGAACTGATTTAAATATGTTTTTAGTACATTAATGGATCTTGGGAGAGAAAATGTCATTGCTGGCTATGGAGGCCTCTCTGAGCCATCGGATTTCAACAAAAATATCTTAATTTGTGTTCTGAAGATTAACGAAGGTCTTACGGGTGTGGAACGGCATGAGGGTGAGTAATAAATGACATTATTTTCATTTTTGGGTGAACTAACCCTTTAATTTGTGTTCAGCAGAAGAAAGAAATTCATACAGGTTTGCTAATCAGCTGGAGATGTTTCTTTTGGTACATTTGGGGGCAGTTGTACACGTCAAGTCACTTTCACTTTCCATCCATGCCGCGAGTTGTTTCAAAAAGTGGTGGGGACAATACTGACACTGGCAAAAAATGGTGGGAACACGTCCTAACTGTCCTGCCCACAAATTACACCTATGCATGTGGCCCAGATCTGCTCTCTGTTACAGCTGAACATGTCATCTCATGATGTACGTTCATCTTCATAGAACTGACTGCACAAGCATTAGATGGTTTCCTGTGGTCTAATTTGTTACTTCCTAATTCACCTATTGTGTGAGTCTCGTCTCTTTTTTAACTCTTGCTGTAATGGAGTTGTTCATCTTCATTGCTTTTCTTCTCCTTATGGAGGTTCAGTCTTACAGTAAGTGATCTCTGTCGTTTAATGTTGAATTAGCACTGTATGTCCACATTTGTAGTGAAAAAAAACATTTGTCTAAAATATTTCAGCATGTGTGATCTGTACGTTTGTGTTTTAGTAGAACGCAGCGAACACATGAACCTACAGCCTCTGCTTTAAGGAAGTATTACTTTAGCATGAAAATTCATTAAACTGATTTCAATAACCAGATTAATCCATTAACTGGAATTTTGGGTCATGTAATCACATTTGGAATATCCACTGTACAAGAGAATTCATTTACATCTGCACGTTCATATGAAAGTTATTCTGGGAGCTACTGTATATATGCTGATAAAAGCTATCAGAATCAGGGAAATACATTTTTAAAGTGCATTAGAAAGAGATTTTCTCCTAACAACTGCAATGTATCAAAGTCCGTCTCAAAAACACAGTGTGAAACCACCCATTTTCTGCTGTCACAAACGTATCCAATCCGGTCAACATGCGGGGTGGGGCTTTTCCTATCAGCATTTTAACACAGTGAGCTCAAAATCACCTTTAAGAATGGACAGTATGTGATGTATGTTATGATGAACTATATGTCTTTCTCTACTGACTTTCTATGATGTTCAATGCATTTCTAAGGATGCTGATTTTTTAGAAGGCTGCTGTCTAACTCAAGAGATGGCAAATGGGAACATGGTTTGTGTAACATTAGCAACACATTATTAGCTCTTTGATAACGTAATCAAGCCAAAGGCTAATCAATTGCCGCTGTGTGTCCGACATTATAGAGAGTGATACATAAAATGCATTACAATGACTCTGATACATCAACTTGAAGACAACCCTGTATAATTTGCAGTTGATGAAGTTTCTGGTTCAAACATATATGGCTGAATTAAATAAATATTTCCACTTGCCATTGTGTAGTGTTTATTACATTTGCCCGAGTGGATCAGGTAGCTGGTGTGATTAAGTGGAGGCAGGGACTAATTTGCATAATTATGGATCCATGTAAACATAGTTACATTCAAGTTATTTTAAGGCATGAAGAAATTATTTTCACAGAACAAAATGTTTAAATATGTTATTTTGATCATCTAAGATGAGTTCTAAGCAAGAAAATTATTGACTGCAGTGGGACTTTAAATCTCATGGCCTACATTTTCCATTCATCATGTAGTTGGGTGTTGCTGCAAGGACATTTATGAGATTAAATTTCTTGAAAAGTTTAACCAAAACATGGACTATGATTGGAGAATTATGCATGGAAAAGTGGTCAGTAAGAAGATGTAATGATTGATTGATCTGTTTTTGGTTGTTTCAGAATCTCCTGCTGTAAAAGTATCTCCAGATGTCATAAGTGAGTCCAGCTCAGTGAAGATGATTTGTGAGATGTTGCCAGCAGATGTTGCAGTGAAACAGTGTTATTTCTACATAAACAGAGGAAAAGAGAAGAATATAAAAGTTAGTCCATCTTGTGAGCTCAATCTCACTGGTGCTGAAGTGCTCATATGGGCAGCTGTAAAATCACCTGCATCAATCAACATTAACTGCTTCTACACAATACATAAACACGGGATTGATAAACCATCATCTCATTCTCCTGCTGCCACTGTGACGGTTCTAGGTGAGATATTTCACTGCTGTGCTTCTGCAATAGAAACAATTAGTGCAAAGTTTTTTTATTATTATTATTAATTATGAATTATTTAACTTAAACAGGTTCACTTCAGAAACCCACCATGAATGTTAGTGATGATGATGTCCAGATCAACATAGCCTGTGAAATTCTACTATCAGTCAGAGTTGATTTCATCTGTCGTCTCTACACTGAGGATGGTCTTCTGCGCACAAGTTACTCTCAGGGGAAACAGTCTGGAGGGCATCTTTGTATGTTTTATTCAAGTCATAGTGAACTCTTGACAGGATCAGAGAACAGACAGCTGAGCTGTGATTATTCACTCAACACTGAACCTGAGATCAGATCACCGCGCAGTGACACAATCACCGTCAGAGGTGAGGACTTTTTACTGTAATTTTTCTTAATATATGAGCACTTGTCAGAGACACCTGTTGAAGCTAGTATGATTTATGTAGGTCATTAGAACATTATGAAAGTTTGATCAATAAAAGAAAAAGTCAGTATTTACAACAAATAAAAAAAGCTGAATTTACTGTGTATTACAACTATAGAGCACTTCTTATAAAGACGTATTCAATAAGCTGTATAATACAACACTGAAAGGTCAAATACACTAAATATACAGGTGGGTATCGGTCTCTGAAGTCAGAACAACATACTGAAGCTGATTTTAGCAGTTTTAGCGATGCTGTTAAGATAGTGAATCAGTACAGTGATCTGTGAATTCTTCTTACACAGAATAACTTTTCAGACAAACATAAAACCACAGTGTGACTTTAGCAAATGAACAATCTGATACATTTAGACAGGAAGGAAGAGCCACTTCAGCTGATCATGTCAGAGAGCTAGACAATGCCTGACATATCTATAGAAAGAAGTTTGATTCTGCATAGGTATCTAATATTGACAACCCGATCTCACGGCAATTCGTACACGAATTTGTAAATTTTTTGCCAAATCATACTTCTTATATGAGTTGACAAATTCGTCTGAATTCGTACGAATGACCTACCCCTAACCCCGCCCCTAAACCTACCCATCACTGGGGTTTAGACAAATTGTATGAATTTGTACGAGTGAGGTCGTGAGATAGCGTTGAATATTGATGGTGAGAGGAGAAACTGCAAGCAACTTATTTAATATTTTAAAAATTTCTTTGCAAGTTCTTATTGGGTCATTCCTGTTCTGCAGGACCTTTTGAACTCTTTTTTTTTAGTAATACACAAATTAATACACTTGTGTTGAAGTCAGAAGTATTTCAAATTAAGTATTTTTCAGAAATATGTTCTGGTTCATCATATGAGATTATGACTTGATTAATTATGATTTTTACACATACAAATAAAGAACAGTTGCACAGTGAGTGATTGACAGTCAGTTTAAAACAACTTTTGAAGTGTTGACATTATCATACAGATTTTTGTATTTTGTCAAACCAACTAATACCACAAACCATGACAGAAAATAAGTAAATGCTTTTACTGTTGTTTGTGCTGTTGTTTTCCTTCCAAAATGATGTCACTTCCTGAAGGATGACGTCAGTAAAGAACTGCTTTTAAAGTAGTCATGAAATCAAAATGAACCCTATTTACTTTGTTAGTGCATATTACTAGTCTTGTCGTGAACAATTAATCTGTGCAAGTTAATATAGAAAAAAATAGTTTGTCGTGGAAATCTTTAATCAAAATCTGAAAATACTGAAGATCTGAAGATGGAGATGTGTATCTTTAAAATAAATGGAAGAGAAAGTAACTCAAAACTGAGCTCATCATGTCAGCTCTCACTCAATGGATCTGAAATCAGTATTTGGTCAGAAGGTCAGAGTTCATCCGTGAGAATAACCTGCTTCTACACTGTGAAGAAGTCACACGTTCAAAAACCATCTCCTCACTCTGATCCAGTGCCAGTGACAGTCCAAAGTGAGTCTTGAGATATTTATGTATTGATAATGTTTAAAAATTTATTTCTATCAAAAAGCAAACACCAAAGTTTGCATAGCTCTATCCACTGTGATTTACTTAAGATCATTATTCAGCTTCATGAGTCTATGATATGGGCTGTTTACCTTTGTAATGTTTCTCTGTACAGTAGGATTATTGAAAGCAAAATTAGCATCTGTTTATATAAAACTAAATGAATAAACTCATTGTCTCACTCTTAAACGTTACAGTGCTGGTTCTTTGGTTCTGTAATAACCGTATTTGATATAAACCAGTACAGACCAGAATTACATTATATTGCATAGTATGAAAAAAAAAGTTGTATTTGAAGGCTCTATACCTTTAACAACAAAGACTGTATTGACCTTTGCTTTAAAGTTAAATATTACAACTATTCCCTGTAATACTGGTAAACTGCCTTTATGGTTTCAGCACCAGATGCACATCATGTTACGACAGCCAAGAAAACCTGTGAGTAATTGAGATTGTAAAATCAAAAAGAAATTATTCTTATTACACCTTGAATTATGTGATAATTGGTATATTTAGCTGATAAGTTACTGATAACACTTTGTCTGGTTATTCTGAATTAAAAGTGAAAAATGATTCCCCTTGCAATATAAGTTATTTTCATATTTGTAGACTCACTTTCCAAGTCAAACCCGCCAACCAGCACAACAAAGGAAACCACATGTAAGTTCATCCACTCTTCCTCATTGGTAAAAATCACTATATGTTGGATTCGTAAATCAGATTTAAAAAATATAACTAGGATCCATTTGCTCAACCAAGGCTCAACTCTGCAAATGTTTCCAAACATTGAGCAGCATGAAAGTTTACTTTGATTATGCTAATTTTCTCAATGTTCAATTGTTTATGAATTGGGTAAAAAAAAAAATTAAAGTTCAATAATGCATCTACATTTTGTGACATTGTTTTTTTTCTTAAGTTTCCATGGCAACCTCTACTCTGTTAACAGAACAATGTCAGAACCCAGTACTTAGATGCCAAGATAGTAACCAAATAGGAAGTCACATGACTCAAGAAGAGACTGTGTGGCTTATGAACTGAGCTGGACTCTCTTAATTCTGTAGCTTCATAATTTCATTCAAAAACATCTTAGTTCATTTTGTATTGGTCTTTCACATTCCAATTGTTTGTTTATCATAGTTACAGCTATAACTTTATATTTAAAGATTTATGCCAGTCTTTAAGACAATTTTCATTTTAAATACACACCATGATGTTCTCACTGCAGTTTCAACAACGTCCACACAAAAAAACGTCACAAAGGGACACAAAAATATCTGAGTAAAGTTTAGTGTTCCAATGAAAACATGTACCTGACATTAAAATTCTTTCATAGTGTGTTTATTATATCTCATATGGCTAATTATTTTGCAATGTATTTTCAGCAATAATGGCTGCTGTTTCCACTACTGAAACCCCAGAATCCACCAGAACTGGTAACTTTAATAAATATCAGTAGAACCCCATATAAGAAAAATTCTTCTTTTTACAGTGACTTCATCAAACACTGTAAAGGCTAATTCACACTGCACAGACAGACACCAACAAATGGCACATTTGAAAGCGTAATGCATTTTCATTCACCACATTTGAAGCTTTAGGAGAAGCCATTTCACAATTGTCCAGTTGTTTTGGATGGTTTTCTATTGACTCTGTTTGACCCTCTTCATCATGCTGTTCTTCAAAGGCCTCGAACACCCAGATTCCCATCAGGACAACACACCAGATCCCACAGCGACTTCCTCTTTCATTATGTCTGAAAATTCAATGTACCAGCCCTCATGTGATAAAATGTTTCTTTCATTAAAGAGGTCATATCATGATGAATCATATCTACTAATACTAGTACTAAACCTACTATGAAAACACACTGTGGATTCACAATTCAAAACTTCCTCATAAGCATTGAGAATTCCTTGAGAATTCCTATAAACACTGAGAAAAATTACCCACCCAATCACGATGAGCTCATACAGAGGAAGTGGAACAAATACTAATTCATCACAACACTGTCGCACAATCAGAGATGATTCTGCTGTGTAAAGTGTCAAAGCTAAAGCTTTATGACAGAGAGTTTGTTCATGTCAAAACATGTTCTTTATGATGCTTCTGCATTGCATTACAGATGTTTTGGTCAATAAACAGAAAGAGGGAAGTACAAAGGAAAATGAGGTATGTGTGAACATTGTCACACCACAAACCCACATAACCAAATGAGACGTCCATCATGAACAGAAAACAAACACATTTATCTTGTCTGTCTTTATTTTTTTTCCCCTCCAGAATGTTTACCACCTGTACTGCACGATCCCTGACAAACCAGTTCACTCAAACGAAGCAGATCAAGTCTAGTTTGGTGAAGATGCACTGATGAGTCTCTGTTGTTTCATTATGTACAGTATATCCATTATAAAGTTTCTTTACTTGAAGAAAAATAGGTGTTTACTTTCATTATTCAGTGCTTGGTGTGGAACCACTTATAATATTGGACTTAAAATATTACATTTAATATTAATACTATTTATTTTTAACCATCCCTTTGTCTGAAATGATCTGTTTTAATAGAAAATGTATGGCTTGTCAGTAAACTGCCACCATTTTGTTTGGCTAATGTTATTCCATAGAAAAAAAGTAGGCTATCAACGGCCCCTTCACTATTGCTTTGAAAACATTATCCGTATTATACAGATAAAATTGTTTACTTACGGTTTGGGATGTGGCTTCTGTCAGATCCAATCCAGTGATATCAAACTTTTTTTACAGTCTATGGATCCAATACAGTTGGCTGCTTCATCTTTCAACAAAAGTTTCTTTGCAAACTCTCCATTATAATGTGCCTTTGTTTACAAAACACAGTAAAATGCTCTGAACAAATATAATTCTCCGACGTGATCCGGGATTTCTGTTTTACCATCTGTATTATCATAGTGGTTATCAGTACATTTATCATTACAAAATCAAAGCTGATTTTGGTAATTCAAGTCAATTGGTATACTAGCATTATACCATTAATTGAATATACATTTTACAATATACAGGCACCAATATACAATACCGTAAACACCACAAACAGTGAATTTCTGGCAACCATGCTGCTGCTTTTTACCATAAATTAAAGTTTTGTGTGTTTTGATATCAGTGTTGTCAGATTTTATTGCTTTCATGACTAGTGCTAAAATTTAAGTTGCTGATCCTCTAAGAGAGATTAGAGATCCCTTCGTTATTATAACCCAAAGAATTCACGTAGTGCATTCAGAGAATTAAATTAAACAATCGAAAACTGATGGAAAATATGTTTTTATTTACATAACATGGCTTTCCTTTGATGTAAAGGGAATAGGCAATTAAAAGTTATTTTCCAAGTACTTTTTTTAGGCAGGCAAAACTTATAAAGTTTGTGAAGAATCCACATCTCATCTTTTGATGACAATGTATGCTATTCTTACAAACAGCACTGTGAAATATTCCTATTTTGTCACGTCATGCATCTTAAGACTTCAAATTAAATGCCGAATCAATCTGAGAGGCAGGCAAAAAAAATAATTAAATAAATTACATTTTTGCTCAGTTTTTGTCTGTGCTTAACAGTACAGATTAAGACTAAAGTTGTATGAAGGAACCTTGAAGAACAGCTACATGGACTGCGTTTAGCTGTGACGGCTCGTGGCGGCCACTCATATCCAGGTATGTTCACTGGTCCACATGTAAGAATAAAACACTCAGCACATTCTAACACTGTCTTTGACGGTAATAAATATCATCTATCTTCAGTAATCCAGACATCACAAAGATGATTTTGTCTCTGTAGACTGAGACTTCATGTTTGGCGGAAGCAAGGCTCTCTGATTTGAGTGTATAGTAAGCCTAATGGGTCAAGGCAGGGGTCAGAGGTCACCTGCTGACCAGGAGTGACAATACTGGGAATAAAATGGCCACCAGTGGAAAACTCAAAGCATTCGCTGATCCACATTCCATAGCATTCTCCTGTTGGAAAAATATATATATAGTTAGGGCTAGCAAATCTCATTTGGTAGAGTCTCAAAGGCGCAGCATGTAATATTGACAGCTAAAGCTTGAAATTGGATCTGCAGTCCAAATTTTAAATACTGGAAAGAGTTGTTTCCCACGCCCCCTCCCCCTCAGACTCCACATTCATATGGGTTGCCAGACTGAGGAAGTGCAAAAGGAACATTGTTTACTTCTGCAATTAAAAACAGAAAGCGAAAAACGTCTTTCTGGGCTTTAAGCCGTTTCCATCTCTCAAACACATCTCCAATATTTATCCATGTTTTAATATGGCTCTGGTCATAGAGCTTTTTAGATGGATAGTGATTTACATGGCTGCCATGGCTGCAATACGCTGTGTTTTCCACTAACTGGCAACCCGGGGTGTCAAAATACTATTGTGTAAATTGGCAGTGGGTGGGATCACAAAGGCCAAAACAAAAACAGACATTCCGACCTGGAAAGCACATTTCAAAGTAGAATAACTGGCTATAGCAAAGTATTTGAACTTAGCTTGTTTCCTAAATAGTCAGCACCTTTAAATAGTCAGGAAACAAGACTAAAAGTCATGACAACCCACATACATATATGTATGCTCTTTATAGATTCAACTTTCAGCTACAAAATGACTCCAAATGAGCTGAAAGCCCACAAGAGGTGTGAAACTGAAGTGTGAATGGCCCACTGAAATCTTTTTGAGTGTACTTTCTTTCAGTCATGATGTGGATGAGTATTTTACATGCAGATTGAATGGGGTTCTACCAACATAAGCACACTTGAAACTTTACTATTTATACAACATTAACTTAATCAGAACTCAAGGGTACTGCAATTAATATAAATCAGGTAAGTTTTCATGTCTGGGTTCCCGACCAAAGATTTTCCTAGTCGAATGGTAGTCATTTATTTAAGTCATTAGTCAACTAGTCGCACTTATATAATAATAACAAGTGTTTTCTGAGTCAGTGTCGACGGCATTTCTGAGTCAGTGTCGACGGCATTTCTCTTTATAGTTGTCACTATAAAGAGAAATGCTACATTTGCCATGTTGTCACTGTCATGTGATCTACGGCATCAGTTGCATCTCTTGACGCATGGCCTCATGGAATAGTAAAGTGTCCATTGGAAGCACACTTCAGAATCTCGCAGGAAGTAGTAGGTCATCCAGGTGCTTTTCACCTACTGTTTTATGAATATTATGAATTTAGACATACTACTTGGCTCACATATCAGGTTTTTCACTTACTATATAGTATGGAAGTAGGCATATTTGGACGCAGGCTTGGTTATGTGGCTAATAATAGTGCATATTTATCTAGGTTAACGTTAGAGTTATGTTTCAAATGACAAGCCATGTTTCATGATACAGTAAGCCATGTTTGATGTCAATGAATGATAGGCGAAAGTTTTTTCTGCAGAGTTTGCACATCACTTTTTTGGGGTCAACCTTTACCCTCTCCAAATGATCCCACACTTTGGATTTCCTGCCCAAGATAATTACCACATGGACCAGCCGTGTTAACGATCTGTCTGTCACTGACTTCACCACTTCATGTGGAGTTGACCAAGCCTTTTCTAACATTTGGTCTACTATTAAAGGATTAGTTCACTTCAGAATTCAAATTTCCTGATAATTTACTCACCCCCAAGTCATCCAAGATGTTTATGTCTTTCTTTCTTTCTTCATTCGTAAAGAAGCTAAGGTTTTTGAGGAAAACATTCTAGGATTTTTCTCCTTTTCACTGGGTACAACGGGTTGAAGGTTCAAATTTCAGTTTCAGTGCAGCTTCAAAGGGTTCTACACGATCCCAGACGAGGAATATGGGTCTTGTCTAGCGAAATGATCGGTCATTTTCTAAAAAAAAATAAAAATTTATATACTTTTTAAGTACAAATGCTCATCTTGCACTAGCTCTGTGATGCGTGTCAATGACTTCACACATTACGTAATCACGTTGGAAAGGTCACGTGTAGCATAGGCAGAAGTACCGATCCAGTGTTTACAAAGCAAACGCGCAAAGACTAAGTCAAACCACCCTTTACAAAAAAAAAGATAAAAACAACAATGGCAGACGATTTTGAAGTTGGAAGAGAAAATGAGTTTTTCGCCCTACCCTTACCCCGCTGCTGGGTCGGTACTTCCTCGTATGTCACGCATGACCTTTCCAACATAATTACGTAATCCACATCTTAGAGCAGTGCAAGATGAGCATTTGTGTTTAAAAATAATATAATTTTTATTTGTTTTTTTTTAAATAACCGATCTTTTCACTAGATAAGACCCTTATTCCTCGCCTGGGATCGTGTAGAGCCCATTGAAACTGAAATTTGGACCTTCAACCTGTTGAACCCCAGTGAAGTCCACTATATGGAGAAAAATCCTGGAAAGTTTTCCTCAAAAACCTTAATTTTTTTTGACTGAAAAATCTTGGACTGAAGAATTCAATTTTGGATGACATGGGGGTGAGTAAATTATCAGGAAATTTTCATTCTGAAGTGAACTAATCTTTAAGGGGCAGCCCTACTTGGCCTACTTTTATTTTTTATACTATTTATTTTATATATTTAAAATAAAATGATGGTGATGATGAAGTGCATCTATGATATGGTTATTATATATAATACACACTGTACCTCTGGATGAAATGGATGACAGGACTTTGGCCGTCTGCGATCCTTTTGAAACTTCAGTCTATCGCACTTCAGAGACTCATTATGTGCTCAGAGGTCAAGGCTGATAATTATACAAATACTCTGTTAAAATGTTAAAACTCCACATTCAAACAAGCAGATTTTTTTTAGTTTATGAAAGGATATAAATGATCTCAATGGGCTCCATGGTAACCGGAGCGGCGGAACCACAATCACATTTATTCTCAACAACCACCATAAACAGGTTACTGCTGGGAATCTGCTGAATCACAAACGTCCTGAGTGCGAAAACAGAAAAAAAGAAATGAGATTCTCGTACCCACTTTAAAATGAACACACAGCACTTTATGTCAGAAATAAGGACGTGAAACACAGCTCTGTTGTCAAATCACGCTATATTTACACTCTCAAATAGACAGTGGGCTGCAGCTATCGAGGGCAAAATAACCACATATAGACTAAAACAGCTTTCTGCAGAAAGGAGTCAGTTATATGTGGCAGAAATATGCCTCTCTCACAGTTCTAACCAGATGCTTTGCAATTAGAAGCATGAAGGTGACTGTGGGAGGTATGTTATATGTTCACATCTGAGGCCTCTCGGTTGTATATTAAATATTTTTATTTTCTATTTTATAATTTATATTAAATATATGTGCCATGATAGGTTAGAATATTAAGAATTTTGATAACATTTTATACTACTGCAGCTTTAAATGAATATAACTAACTAATCATAGTTTTGTTTTCATGTTATAAATTTATTGTGATATAATTTTAAGATCATATAATGTAAAATATTAAAACAAAAACAATATAAATGGATATATTATCAATTAAAGTTATTATAAAGAGCTAGCAAGGGTGGTTTATAGCACTTTAGTTGTTGCTTGACTGATAACCTTTAATTCGTGAGAGGTGCTAGCTAAATATAAAAGTGCATTTTCACAAAGCGAATGCTAGAATAGCAGCCCGTTTTTATCCATATCACTTTAAAGGGTTAGTTCACCCAAAAATGAAAATTCTGTCATTAATTACTCACCCTCATGTCGTTTTACACCCGTAAGACTTTCGCTGATCTTCGGAACACAAATTAAGATATTTTTGTTTAAATCCGATGGCTCAGTGAGGCCTGCATAGCCAGCAATGACATTTCCTCTCTCAAGATCCATTAATGTACTAAAAACATATTTAAATCAGTTCATGTGAGTACAGTGGTTCAATATTAATATTATAAAGCGATGAGAATATCTCAATTTGCGCTCCGAAGATTAACGAATGTCTTATGGGTGTGGAACGGCATGAGCGTGAGTAATAAATGACAGAATTTTCATTTTTGGGTGAACTAACCCTTTAAGGACAGCGCAATGTGTCATTAGAACATGCAAATGTATTTGTGTTGCAACTCACATCAGTATCATTTCAAAGTCATTTGTGTTTTGAACCAAAGCAAAAACAGCAAAAACTTTCCACTCATTTCTGCTGTGCATTATAAATAAGCATGCATACTCATAGACACACACAGATGTTCTCACCGTATACAGCCATTACAGTCAATGTTCCCTGTGGTCTCTTTGATGGTGCGCTCAGAGACAAAGGCAGGGTATTCTGTGTCACATGGCACCATCATTGTCCTCTGAGCTCTCTGGGCTACACACATGAAAGAAAAAAAAATACTCAGTGCAACTCAACCGTCTGCTTTAATGCACATCTCAACCATCTCCAGACTTAAAACACATTCAATTAGATATATCTAGTTCAGTCATTAATCTCTAGAGGTCCTTTACATGCAATCTGCAAGCAATCACATCATTACCACATGGCACAGGCTGATTGGCCTCTGCTGATCCTGCAACCAATGAGGCCAATTGTTTGCTCAACATTTAAATAGTCTGGATCAGTGTCTGAAAATACTGAACCATAAATTGAAATACTTTCCATAATTTATAACTGAAACAATATACCATTATTAATATACAGGTGCATCTCAATAAATTAGAATGTTGTGGAAAAGTTCATTTATTTCAGTAATTCAACTCAAATTGTGGAACTTGTGTATTAAATACATTCAGTGCACACAGAAGTCTTTGGTTTTTTTAATTGTGATGATTTTGGCTCACATTTAACAAAAACCCACCAATTCCCTATCTCAATAAATTAGAATACTTCATAAGATCAATAAAAAAAAAAAAAGGATATTTTAAACAGAAATGTCAGGCTTCTGAAAAGTATGTTCATTTCTATGCACTCAATACTTGGTTGGGCCTCCTTTTGCATGAATTACTGTATCAAGTATGGAGGCAATCAGCCTGTGGCACTGCTCAGGTGTAATGGAAGCCCATGTTGCTTTGATAGCGGCCTTCAGGTCATCTGCATTGTTGGGTCTGGTGTCTCTCATCTTCCTCTTGACAATACCCCATAGATTCTCTATGGGGTTCAGGTCAGGCGAGTTTGCTGGCCAATCAAGCACAGTAACACCATGGTCATTGAACCAGCTTTTGGTACCTTTGGCAGTGTGGGCAGGTGCCAAATCCTGCTGGAAAATTAAATCAGCATCACCATAAAGCTTGTCAGCAGAAGGAAGCATGAAGTGCTCTAAAATTTCCTGTTAGATGGCTGCATTGACTGTGGACTTCAGAAAACACAGTGGACCAAAACCAGCAGATGACATGACAGCTCAAATCATCACTGACTGTGGAAACTTCACACTGGACTTCAAGCAAAATGGTTTCTGTGCCTCTCCACTCTTCCTCCAGACTCTGGGACCTTGATTTTCAAATGAAATGCAAAATTTACTTTCATCTGAAAAGAGGACTTTGGACCACTGAGCAACAGTCCAGTTCTTTTTCTCCTTAGCCCAGGTAAGACGCTTCTGACGTTGTCTTTGGTTCAGAAGTGGCTTGGTACGTGGAATGTGACAGTTGTAGCCCATTTCCTGAAGACGTCTGTGTGCGGTGGCTCTTGATGCACTCCAGCTTCAGTACACTCCTTTTGAAGCTCTCCTATGTTCTTAAATCGGCTTCGCCTGACAATCCTCTCAAGCCTGTGGTCATTCCTTTCACTTCTACACCTTTTCCTACCACACTTTTTCCTTCCAGTCAACTTTCCATGAATATGCTTTGGCACAGCACTCTGCGAACAGCCAGCTCTTTCAGCAGTGACCCTCTGTGGCTTACCCTCATTGTAGAGGGTCTTGATGATCGTCTTCTGGACAACTGTCAAGTCAGCAGACTTCCCCATGACTGCTGTTGGGATTACTGACTTAAACCCAGTATTTATACCCTGAGAATGGTAATTTAATAGAACTTGAAATTAAATATTCTAATAATTTGAAATACTGTTTTTTTTTATTTTGATGAGCAGCAAGCTGTAATCATCAAAATGAAAACAAAAAAGTCTGGAAATATTTTACTTTATGTCTAATAAATCTAGAATATATTTAAGTTTTACATTTTGAATTAAATTACAGAAAGAAAAAAAAAACTTTTTCAGGATATTCTAATTTATTGAGATGCACCTGTATATTGGTTCGCATTATGGTCACGATAGCCAACATGACAGTGTATATAAACTACATTTTCTGCTATGTGTGATTAATATGCCATCCTACAGATTAATTGAGATTTATAGTCTTTTTAGTCCTTTATTAGATTAAAATCTAATATCTATTATATATCATGTGGAAGAAATGGAAAATAACAAGGGCATGCTCACAGGAGCATGTAACCCCATTAACATGTCATATATGGACTGATACCTTTGACTGTCGAGTCCCAGTTCCACCAGCTGTACAGGTTAAACTCCAGCAGAAATCTGCAATAAAGACACATTCTCATTCAGAAACACAGACTGAAAATCCCAAGCTGACAATAATAATTATAAAGCAAAAGGCTTTTATCTCACATGACAAGTTCTGTCAAGAGCCATTTCACAGTGGTGAAGGGCTGAAAGGAAAAGTGCAGCGTGTCAATGGAGACAGGAAATAGAATCCAGAGGCACTGAAGTCAAACACTACAGCACAGATGATAGCGTACTCACATCCAGTAAAGTGCGTGCGCTGTCACTGCTGCCTGCATACTCTTTACAGAGAGCCTGATAGTCATACAAATTAATCCTAACAGGAACAAAAGCAGAAGCAGATTTACTACAAAACTCAACCCTGGGTTAATTTCTTATTTAACCCCAGGTTAAATCCACCCTGGGTTAAGGAATGTTTAAAGAGGACCTAATATGCTTTTTTACATTTTCAACTTTCTTTACTGTATAATGTTGCTGTTTGAGCATGAAAAAGGTCTAAAAAAGGCACTGTTTCTGAACTCCCTGAAACAGGACAAACAACCAATCTTAAGCTAAACAATGCAGGCCTCATTACATATTCATGAAGTAAAATATTAGAGAATTATTTAAGCTTGTTTTGAAGGATTTTCAGTCAGGATTTAGACCGTATCATAGTACTGAGACTACTCTCATTAGAGTTACAAATAATTTGCTCTTATCATCCGTGATTGTATTTATTTATTTATTTGTTACTAGATCTTAGTGCTGCATTTGATACTATCAACCACAACATTCTTTTGAAATCTCGAAAATTAAATGGAATTGCACCGGCATGGTTCAAATCATACTTATCTGACTATTACCAATTTATAGCAGTAAATGGAGAGGTGTCATATCGATCTCAAGTTCAGTATGGAGTACTGCAAGGCTCAGTACTAGGACCGTTGCTTTTCACCCTGTACAAGCTTAAATATAACTCAATTTAGAGAGGTTTATGTTTAAAACAAGAAAAAACTATTTGCCAATAGGATAAGAAAAATAATTCAGAATATATTCTCTAAAAACAACTGGACAAATTGAGCCTCAATTTATCTTGTTTAAAGGATGTTTAGATATTTTTAACAATAAACAGACTTTTTACAGTGTTCCGGAGTGATGAAGAGATAATAAATATTAATATTTAGTAAAATATATTTTATTATTTTAAAAATATTATTATAGTAAAAATATATTAATTTTTATAATATTTTTTTATTTTTTTATATTAAAACAGGTTGCATACTCATTGCATGCTGTACTTGCCAACCAGTCTTATTAACTTCATAAATAAGAGTTTACACTGGGTTTACAGATGTACATTGAAAAATCTTGAAGCCTGACTATGCAGGTTAATTAACAGATTAATTACTAAGGTTAAAGGTTAAAATATGAACAGTGTGTACTTTCATTGTGCGTGTGTGTGCTTTCATCTCTCACTTTTTAAACGAGCCCATCAGAAGCAGTTTGTTCATGACGGCTCCCTCCACTTCTCCAAAGAAGAGGTTTGTCTGTGGGAAACACATTATGCCTCATTTCATAACAATATTGATAATGAATGGTTTTATGTACAGCTCTTGTGATCCAACTGTCCATATGCAATACCTGAGAAGTGTCTTCAGAGACCAGGATGAAGCCATTGTTGTCTATGAGATAGCATTTAATGTCCTAATATGAGCAAGAAAGGTAGATAATTCAGTTAAATATATGATTCGACAATCTTCTTTAATCACTACAAACCTCCAATGAACTTTTCATAGCGCATTTTCAGTTACATTTTGAAATGTTTTTTCAGGCCAAATGCAACGAGACAGTAAAATAATATGCATTTTATAGCTTTTTATACCAAAGTCATTAATAAAACACATTGAATTTAAAATGAGAAATGCTATGAGGCATTGTCATATATCTTATGTGCAGTCCAGACTGATCTAGTAAGTCTGTCATGTTTCAGAAATGTCCATTGTATAATGAGTATGTGGAGAATACAGGCCATTTAATGAGTGCCATCTTTGAAAATATGGCCAAAGGGAGAGAAAGATAGTCACATTTACCTCATTATCACAGCTGATGGTACATTTGCCATCCAGAGCATTACACTGCGTGGACAGATGCAATGGCAAAGACATAAAGCAACTGCATACATTAATGTTATTTATATGCAGATACTTACTTATAAAGAGTTACATTAGTTTATCTAGCATTCTCTCTTGTACATTATTGTTCATAAACACATCAAACAGAGCTGTTGTGTACACATCAGTTTTAGAAGATCTGGTCTGATATATATATTTCCATGAGCGTATATTTCTGTGCTTACCTGCCGACTGGCCGTCCAAAATTTCCTCTGAAAGAATTCCAGCTTCATTTGAATTCCCACAGCTTTGGGTGTCATAAAAAACACATTTAAAATAATGACGTTTAGCTGTGCTCAGTGTAAGTCAGTTGCATTTTAGCCAACAATACATTTAAAAAACAATATATATTATAATCATATTGCTCTGAAGTAAGAAAACATATACCTGCCACTATAGGAGACTTCCTGTCATCGAGTAGTTGGATAGCAGTGCTTGCCAAAACCACACTCTTATTTTCACCCCCTTTAAATAAATATCACAAATTAACACAAATGCCCTCTTATAGTATTTACAGCAACATCAATGAACATAAAATCTGGAAAAATCCACTAAAAGAAATGGTTCTCAACTGCTGGTTTATGACCCAAAAATGACTTGCAGGTCTGTTCTAAGGGGAAAAACAATATAAATAATAAAATGCAACTAACTATATAATCATATGTAATTATGAAATTAAATTAATCAGGCTTAAGAACTTGTTTCTATATCTATTATTGCTGACCTCAAAGGTTAGGTGTCCAATAAAAATGTACTATTAAGTGCAAATTTATCTGTCACTTGGTACAAACTAGTTAAATTACACTAATGCCAACATGGACAGGTCAAATGACCTCCCCAATATTCAAAAAATGAAGAAAAAAAAGAAGGTAAAAGAAAATATGATGCAGACTGAATAAAATACTGGTTCATAATGAAATGTTGTATATTTTGTTTGTGCTGGGATATCTGGTATAAAATCTGGATCCTGAAGCTCTATCCATTGCTCTAAAAGACATGTCATAACCACTAGAGGGCAGCATTTATTTACATAAATATTTATGAGCATAAATCTATTAAGAGCGACTCCTTCGTTTGCATATTCAGATCAAAAGCAGCATGGATTGAAACAAACACTCAGTTAGATGATAAAACAGAGCTCATTTATAGCGGTACAGGCAGATGAGGGAGAGTGTTTGATCAGAGAGAGTTGGAAGATCAGCGCTGTCTGTGTGATAAGGAGCCCAAGAGCTGTTGAGTGGGATGTAATGATCCTGATCTGTCACACACACACACACATTGCGTGAACATAAAAGTAGGGCACATTAATTACAGGCGAAGGAAAGAAAGATAAGCAGACAGTCTGCGTGAGGAAAGCAGTTCAGTGGAGCTAGAGTTACAAACCGCACTGATGCGCTATTACATCAACAGTAACCAGTTGCCTATCATTACATGGACATTTACTTGTGTGCCATGAAACTAATTCTGAAGATCCACCTGAAATATCTATCTATCTATCTATCTATCTATCTATCTATAAATCTAATTACATGATGAAAACAGCAGTTAGTAGCGATCTATTACATTAAACATTTAATATAATCTGAATACTTTTGATTACTTTTAGATTACTTTTGACTTAGCGTGCTTATCACATTGATTTGAATAGGATAATCTTGTACCATATAGATATAAAAATACAAAAAAAGATTTATCAACTACAGGAAGAGCATTAAACATTATATTACTTCAGGGTTTTGGTGAAGGAACTGCATTAAGTTTGTAAACTGAGGTAAAGGTAATAATTCATTAAGTAAAAATTATTTATTATAAAGACTTTGACTTTGCATGTGTGTTGATGTACTTGAGCATCTTACCTGAACTGAAGGGAATGGAGTACACGAATGTGCCGGGCACCTGCTCTGCAGCTCTTTTATACCACAGAGGAAAGTGATCTGCGTTAAAGACGCCCTCCCTGTCTTCAGCGGTGAGAAAATCTCTGCAAAAACGTGCAACCATAGAGGATATCTTACTTCATCATTCACCATTTACGCTTATTGAGGCTTTTTACTGGCCAGTGTAATGAGATCAGAATCGTCCATTAGTCGATCATTTGCCTTAGTACTCACTGATTGGTCAGCAGCTCGGGAACCACAAACAGGTTGGTTCTGGAAAGACCAGTGCGGGTGCCGAGGAAAGCAATCTCAACCCCTTTATCAGAGTTCCTGTTGATAAAAACAAACAAAAAACAGTTTTAGAGAAGATTGCCTCTAACATGAACAAAGTTTTCCAACACAGTCAACCAACACCATTTACCTAAAACTATAAGCTGCAAAAACAGCTTTTTTGTTGTGGTTGTGTAAAAGGATTTTTTTTTTTTTTTTTTGGTCAAATAAACTTGAAAAATGGCTCTTTTAAAATGAATTTAGTAAATACGAACGAGTAAAAGTCCAAACTCACTCAGACTTATTGAGAGCCAGTCCAGTCCAGTACGCTTCTAAGGGAGCGGTTACCACAGCGTCAAACAGAACCTGCTGAATCAGCTCTCTGTCACCTACAACACACAAGAGGACATTTACACACTCCATAATGCTTGTCGGACGCCAACTTTAATGAGGACAGTGTTCAAACTGAGGTAATTTGTAAGCACGGTGTAAGATTTAGATGAAGGACAAAGTGGTAAAACTTTTGCAGGAGCATCTGCTACTGTATATACTGCAGTATGACGTTACCGCAGAAGTTTAAGCTGTAAAACCAATCAATTGAGCTCATTTAACTGAAAACTGAGCTGAAAGTAAAATCGTTTCAGAGGCAGAACAACTTGATGAAAGATTATGAAGACAAACATTTCTCCTTAGAATAATATGCACTGATGAATTTATCACAATAAGAAAGTAAACAGGGTTAATTTTGATTTCACATTGACATTAAGGATGAGCTGAAACGCTGCTCACATTTGAGGTGTGGTTTACGGCTGGTCATGTACAGTTTGATGGCCTGAACTTGAGTCAGGTGACGATGCTCATGATGCTCATCTGTGTTACAGTACGTCCTGAAACAAAAACGTAAAAAAGTACAATATTTAATACTTATGTGATTAATTACAATTAACAGAGTGTTAGATTATACATTAAGTGTCAATAGAGGTCTTTACCATTCATCAGCAAGGGCAACATCTGGTTGCTCCAGATCATGTAGACCTAAAAAGAAAAAAGTGTGGATTAGAGAGGATTACAGATGAACTGGAGGTATCAGGAACACTCCTGGATACTTATGGGTAAATCTGAGAAAGAGAGACAGAGCAAAAGAAATTGAGAGGTCCAGTCTCTCAAAGCAGCGCTGTTAAAATTGACAGTTGATCTGTCAGAATTATGATATTTGTGTTTTCAGCCCAGTGGAGAGAAAGATCTCAAGAAAACAGATCCGTTCCACTTATTATAAATATCACATTATTTATCGTTCATTATAAATACACCAATAAAAGTCTAAAGTATTTGAATTGTTCCTACATTGTTCATAAAAATATGCAAATGGTCAACAAAACATTATGAATTTTTAACATTTCTCTGGGTTACATATATTTCAGATTCCCATATAGGAAAATGGAAAATCAAGACACTGTATAACAATGGTGAAACAATCTCCAAACTTCAAAATATCAGACCTTTAATAGGACTGATTAAATAATTCAAAGAAATTCATAGAAAGAAAACTAATAAAAATATATGTGATCCAAAGCTATAAGACAAGAATATATATTCAAGCATTTTAACCATAAAAATGAACTTCCTTGGTTTTCCTAATTCTTGCTAGTAAACCAAATCCTCACCGGCTTCTAGCGAAACATTTCCCTTGAAGAAGTATTTTCCATGTCCTCTTGAAAGCGCCACACCTACACTACAAAACATACAGAAAACACCATTTCAAAAGTCACATTTTCATCATCACAAGGCCACGTCCTTTTAATCAGCATTTGTTCAAATGTAATACTTTTACAAGCAAACATTTGAGAATAATGTACATTTACAAGACACGACCTACCTAAATGGAGTTCCTTTAATATCAGTGTAGTAATAATCATTGTGCATCGTTAAGACACGTTTCTGTTGGGGAACAAATTTAAAGATAAAAGATTATAAAGTTAAGCACTCATGTGAGGTGTATTTTTGATATTTGCCATTAAACTAATGGTTTTTTTTTTTTAATAATATGACACTAAGATTGTGTATCATTAATCTGGAATTGTAAAAATTCTTGCAAGTAATGATAAAACGTTACCCCTTTGTCCACTGTTCTTTTTACTTCCATTGAAAAAGTGCCAGTTCGTCTGTTCACCATTGCTGTGCGCAACTACAAATAAACACATTTATGAAGCAGTGAAGCAGCACTTATTCATGTTAATACTGTATGTCAACACCTCTTAAGATGCAAAACACTTCATGCAATTACGTGAACTTAATGTACAACAGGACTGAGCACCTGCAATGCATTTGCGTCTGCGTATTTGCATAAAGTATGTTTCTGGTCTAAAGGACCGTTCACACCAAGGACGATAACTATAACGATAAAGATATAGTTTTAAAAAACATTCTAAATATAAAAGAATAGCAGAATCCACACCACAACTTATGGAAGCTTGTTTCCGCCACTAAATAAAAAAAAATAAAAAGGTAATTGTGACTTTTTAATCGCACAATTCTCACTTTTTTCTTAGCATTGTGAGATTTAAACTCGCAATTGCGAGTTTAAATTAAAAGTCAGAATTGCATGTTATAAAGTCAGAATTGCATGTTATAAAGTTAGAATTGCAAGATATAGTCAGAATTGAGAGATATAAAGTCAGAATTGTGTGATATAGTCAGAATTGCGTGATATAGTTAGAATTGTGAGATATAAAGTCAGAATTGCGTGTTATAAAGTTAGAATTGCGAGATATAAAGTCAGAATTGTGTGATATAGTCAGAATTGCGAGATATAAAGTCAGAATTGTGTGATATAGTCAGAATTGCGTGATATAAAGTTAGAATTGTGAGATATAAAGTCAGAATTGCGTGTTATAAAGTTAGAATTGCATGATATAAAGTCAGAATTGTGAGATATAAAGTCAGAATTTCGAGATATAAAGTCAGAGTTGTGTGATATAAAGTCAAAATTGTGTGATATAAAGTCAGAATTGTGTGATATAGTCAGAATTGCATGTTATAAAGTCAGAATTGCGAGATATAAAGTCAGAATTGTGTGATATAGTCAGAATTGTATGTTATAAAGTCAGAATTGTGAGATATAAAGTCGCAATTCTGACTTTTTTCTCGCAATTGCAAGTTTTTAATCACAATTCTGACTTTGTATCTCACAATTCTGACTTTTCTCAGAATTGCTAGACATAAACTCACAATTGCGAGTTATAAAGTCAGTATTGCATGATATAAACTCGCAATTGCGTCTTATAAAGTAAGAATTGCGGGATATAAACTCACAATTTTGACTTTTTTTTAATTGTGAGTTATAAAGTTAGAATTGTCTTTTTTCCCCTCACAATTGGACATTATAACATGCAACTGTGAGTTTATATCTCACAATTCTGACTTTATAACTCGCAATTCTGACTTTATATCTCGCAATTCTAAGAAAATGTCAGAATTGTGAGATATAAACTCACAATTGTGAGGAAAAAAAAGTCAGAATTGTGAGATAAAAAGTTGCAATTACCTTTTTTATTTTTTATTTCATGGCAGAAACAAGCTTCTACTGCTATAATGATAACGACAGAGAAACAATATCATTGGAATCAATTTCAGAACGACTTTTTCCAGCTGATGAACCATAAAAACATTGACAGCCAATAAGAATCCATCCTGCTTTAAAGAGCTCAAGCATTTAAAGCAAAACTGCAGTGCATGCTTAGAATAAACAGAACGATACCGTCCGCTGGTGTGGACGCTAATATAGTATTCGTTCTTGGTGTGAACGGGCCTTGTCTAACTGTAGTGCATTGTCAGCACTCATTGTGTAAAAACACAGAAACTGGTCCATACAACATCCTCAGTGTCCTCCCATTCCACCTCGGACAGGTCCACGCTGCTGTAACTGGGTTTCTTCCTCTTCTGGCCCTCCTGGTACTGCAGGAAGAGACACACAGAGGACAGGAAAGGCTTTAGAGGATGGCAGTGTACTTACAGTTAGGAACTGGGGTCATACGGGTAACATGATGGAGACAGAAACGTACAGTACGTGGTGATAGAGGCCATTAGTCTAAGGTTTTTCACTCCTGCTCCTTGACTTTCCCACTAGCACTGCACATTTATGGTGTCTAATCAGATGATGAAGCGTGTTAAAGGTGCTGTAAACAATTTGCTCAGTTTCACTATTTTGCTAACTTCAACCACATGGCCTCTCTCTAAAACGATCAAAGCAATCCCAAACGGAGTAAATGATAGACAGGCACAAAACATTTCTGATTGACTGGTTTTCTGATAGGCTTAAAAGCATGCATTGCTTCCTTGACTCTTTCATTTACTGTTTACAGAGTCTGCTGCTGTCACTGAGACAGGTGTGACACCTATTTTAGTGATATCTGTCAGTAGTCAGGGCATTTTATGTGTGATATTCCAGAAAAATTGTTTACAGCACCTTTACATAAGGGAAACATCCAACATGTGCAGTGCTGAGGGACAGGACTCCAGGAGTAGGATTGAGAAACTGTGGTGCAAGGAAATGAGTTTTGTTTACACACTATCAGACCAGCCAATATTAGGCTTATAGAGATCTGTGTCAAAATAATCTGTCTAATCTTTTTTGCTCAGATTGGTTTTAGTCAGTCAATGGCTCTGTTCCAATCCCTAATGAGTTGCCTCGCTGTCTACGGTCTACATAGGCAGCATCCTAACTGAAATGGAATCTCTGAGTAAGTAACTGAATTCAAATACTCCATGTACATTACAGTTAACAGTGCTATGCAAATAGTGCTCTTTACATGGAGAACACGAGAAGCCACTGAGAATGTTGTGAATCCACTGATTTTAAAGGGAATGGCACATTGCAATATTAAAATAAAAGCTTAAGTTTTATTAATTTTGTTATGTGCTTTTGTCATTAGGGGCCAAGCACATTGGTGAGAAGGCACCTATTGTATCTGTTAGTTTTCCTATTATTCTTTTTCTTTTGCTCGAGTCTTTTTACCGTATGGTAAAAAGTTGTGAAATTTGGCACACAGATAAATGTCTGAACATTAACCACAGCAATTTGGAGTCTCTAACTCAATCTCTCTAGCGCCACCAACTGTCCAAATTATACTCATGTTTATGCTAATCATTTTTGAGCTTTAAGGGTTAGAAACAAAATTCTTTTTTCCTGATTCCTAGGCTCAAGACGATTCGATTGCACCCTATGACTTCATTTTCCATCATGAAAACTTTCCCACCATTTTGAATTTTCCGAAAAACCTACTTTTGAACTTGTCTTAGATGGTTCGTTTGATTTTTTACCAAAATTGTCTCACATAATTCTCAGACTATTCTGGCAAAAAGTTATTAAAAGCTTTTTGAAAAACAAAACTGTTCTCAAATAACGCATGCGCGATTTTGACGAAGAGCACGTCAAAAATATTTTGTCTAAAAATGCAGTATTTTATGAAAGCATTAGCGTATCATTACGAAACTCGGTATGTGTCTTCGGCACCATGCCCTGAAAGTACTTAAAAAGTTTTGAGACAGTGCCACTTTGTGGTCAGAAATGCTAATAGCTTTTGATTAATTTTGCATATTTTAATGAAAGTTGTCTTGATAGATTCCATGGGTCATACCGAGAACAATGATACCAATTATTCCATAGTCTCACGTAGCCAGACCTTCAGACTTACAGCAGAAAGTCTGAACTCTATCGCAGCTTTCATTGGCCAAGGACCGCTAAAGAGGACGTTTGACTGACATGTAACGCATCCAATCACAATTCGTTTGGTTCCGTGTTATGTTTAGGGGCATGAAAATGTAAAGTTGATGTCCCTACAATAACAGACCGGCGTGCATCTATAAATTATTCATTCGAGAACATTGTGCAAGTTTACTGCAACAATGGAGCAGCAAACTTCACATACTTTTGAAAATCCAGCATTTAGTTGAACCTGGTAAGCGCTCATTGTCACAGTTGTAAACACGTCAGCGTTGTTCTTCTACAAGGGGTTTTTCCAGGCGGACCGTTAAAGAACGCGACACGCATGTCTCCCAGACATCCTGTAGAATTCAACCAACCAGATGATGACTTCGAAACTCCTGAAATGTTTCCAGATAAGCGTGCCATATGCATCAGACGTTCCTTGGGCTTGATGTCTGAGGCTGAGACTAATTATTCCATAGTCGATCGAACTTGCAGTCCAAATGTGATAAGCTATTAAATCATATTACTATTGATTGTATTTATGATTTTTCAGTCGTTTTGACTAAAATAATCTAAAAATGTCTTTAATTACTCATTGTTGCACTTGGTCTGATGCTCCCAGCCATGCTTGCACGACTCATCATGTCTTTTGTGTTTGGCCCCTTAATTGCTGCTCGTAGCTATATTTTTTATTAGACTGCATTTTAAAAAATAGTTCTATTTAATTTTTTTATTTCAGTTTTCATATTAGTAATTTTAGTATTTAACCTAACTTATTTTATTTCAATAAGTTTCAAATTTTCATTTAATTAAAAAAAAATTATATTTACATTTTGTTTTATTTAATCTTTATTTTGATTATTAAAAAAGGTTTTTAATAGTTTTACTAAGCACACCAAAACATTAGATGAAATAGTTCATTTTTTTAATTAGATGGAGCTATTTTCTATAATTTTCTATACTTTAGTTTACAATATATAAAAAAAATCCCTTGTTGCAATGCATCGTGGGATCTGCATGTACACAACATACTTTATATAATGTCAAACATTAATATTAAAATCCATCATAAATTTGCTCCCACGGTGAGAGTTTGCTTATAATGTCTAAAAATGTTGCCTAGATGGTCAGCTAACTAGGGTTTGGAACAGAGCCTATAATTGGCTACAAGTTTTAATAAGAATGTTACTTTATGTGCACACTTGAATCCAGTCCAGTTCAAAGTAAACAGTCATAATGCTACTTACACTAATAATACTCATTTTAGCATTTACCACATTCAGTAACAGTAAACACTGTCCCTGTTCAGCAACACAGAGTCAGTGTGGTCTGTAAATACACACACTCAGAAGCCTTGACTGATGCACACCACCGCTACGCAAACACAAACTGATACACAGCAGCACTGGAGCCACATTACGACGAGAACACCAACACGTTCACGACACACAGAGACGCACAGCCACGCGTGGTGACTGAGAGCGGGGTGAGGGGTGTCCCTGCGAAGGGTGAGTTACCTCAGTGCTCTGATCAGCCCTGGCAGGCACATGAATGGGCTTTTATTCCTGCATGCAATATATCAGAGGAAAAGGGTTGGGATTACAAAAACTACATCTCCCATGATGCACTTCAGCGTCCCACCAGCGCTCTCACAAGCACACACTGCATGTGTGGGTAGATTTTACCTGAGCCATCTTTTTTTTTTTTGGGTATGGATGTAATTGAACGTCTATTGTATCATATTCCTAAAATAGTTCTAATATAAGGCTGGATATGGGCTCAGAACAACATATTAGTCCTTACCAGGGGCCTCAGGTCAGGATGTGTCAGGATGTATCCGTTATTGGTAATGGCAAATGCGTATCCATGTATTCCTAGCTGGAGAAAAGAAGATAAGGTTTTAAAAAATTATAGCATTATCAACACTTCAGCCCACTTTAAGATATAGAGAGTGTAAAATTGAACAGATTAAAATTGATTTTGGAATGCATGGCTATTTATTGGTGGTAACATCCTACCTTGTGTTTTGGGATGGTTTTCATTAACTCCTGAATGGGGATGTCAGTGCCCACAACGCCTAGCAGGATGCCTTGGTTTTTCTGCAGAGAGACACATACTGTGAAATTATCTTATTTTCACACATGTACACATTTTTCACTTCTCATTCTCACTGATATTAATAGGTTTTTGAAGCGTTTAAAGTAAAAATAAGTCAAAAATAAGTCTTCTGAAGCCGTTGTATGGTGGATATTAATTATGTCAAAGCTCAGTGAATATGAACTATAAGTGAAACACACCATCAATGTTACCGCATACTATTAATTAAGTGTTTTCCAACAAGTTTGATTAAACAAATAGATATGGATGAAAAATTATTTGTTCTTTTGTGTCTGATCTTTTCAATGAATCAGTTGATTCAGTTCACAAAACAAAATGAATCATTCACGCCTCCAAGCGGAAACTTTTTAGAATATACATTTTAGAATGTACATGAATATTGATAGTTATATTTAACTAATATGAATTATTATTAATATTAATAATAATACACAAACAACAATTATATTAATATCAATCATTTTAATATTTTTATAGTTCCATATGAAAACTTTTTAGAATATACATTTTAATATATACATTAATTTAATTTTGATATTTAGGTTGAATTAACACTAGTTTTAAATATTAACATTAAAATAATATTGCTATTGATGTTAATATTAATATTATTAATAATATTAATATTGTTATTATAGTTCCAAATGGAAACTTTCTATAATATAAGTTTTATATATTTTAATATACATATTATATTAATTGTGTATGTGTCTGTGTCTATTCAAACTCAAAATATGTGCTAGACTAACAGATATCAGATAACACACAGTCATTCTCCCCACCGTTTCATTCTTGGTGCTAAACACAGGCATGGCCACTGTGGTCATCGGGTTTGGACCTTTACTCTCCCCAAGCTGCTGACAGACCAAAAGAAAACTTTCAGATTTAAATTACATGAACATCTGAGAAAAATGCATCCGATAAAGATTTTGGATGGACATTAATCGCCACGGCCGGTTCATAAGCTCACACTGTGTTGTCCCACCGGCCTTCAGATCAAGGAAGTTGCTGCGATATGAAATATTCAAACCAACGTTTTGATTAATGGCCGTGCGAGGTGTAGACAAGTGAAGGGTGATCTGGTGAAGATGGTTCATCTCTGTAGCTGAACTGTAAGCTCAGCTGCGGGCACGATGAGGGCTGACATGATTTAACGCATGAGCTCGCTGAAACTAGGTCTGCTATTCCCCCACCTCACCCTTATGTGTGTGTGTCCATTTTGCATGTTTTACAGTGGCCCTTGAGAGGATTCGTGAATGCGGTTGTTTGTGTTTGTGGAAGAGAAAAACAGACAGAAAAAAGAAAAATGGTAAATATCCCATTCTTAGTTGGCATCTTTGTTTTGTTTTCCAGTAAAAAAAAATAATAATTAAAGGGATAGTTCATGCAAAAATGAAAATTCTGTCATTTACTCACTCTCATGTCTTTCCAAACCTGTATGACTTTAAGGGGAACAGTAAAATGAAATCAAAGTAATGAAAGCGAATAGAGACTGGAGCTGTCAAACTCCAAAAAGGACAAAAAACAGCTTTAAAGTATCATAAAAATGGTCCATACGCATTGTGCTATATTAAAAATCTTCTGACATCATGTGATTTGTGAAATTTGAATACTTTTTCACTGAAAAACTTCTCTGTCGTACTTCTCAAATCTCATTTCTGTTAGCATATATTCAAACATAATGTTTCAAAATGGGTCTCGTTGAGTCTGACATCAATGACGTGAAATGTCAATCTTGTCTTTCGTTCTCGATTTGGTGCTTAAGAAACATTTCTTATTATTATCAATGTTAAACAGCTGCTTAATATTTTTTCAGGATTCTCTGATTAATAAAAAAGTTTATTTGAAATGTTTCAGTCTTTACACTGTCACTTGTGATCAATTAATGCACCATTGTTATTAATTTCTTAATACTTAAAATCTTAATGACCCCAAACTTTTGAACAGTAATGTAAATTATACATAATTTCATATAGAAAGCTATCGTATCATTTCAGAAGACTTGGTGTACAGTTTGAGTTGTATGGACCTCTTTTTTAGTGATATTGGTGCTCGACAGCCCCAGTCCCCATTCACTTTCACTGTAAGGAAAAGATTTATGAGGATATTCTGCAAAACACCTTTTCAGTTCAACAAGAACAAAATAAAGAATTTCAAATGGACTTGGAATGAAAACAGATAGTAAATGATGACAGATTGAACAATTCAAAAGTAAACAATTTTATTTTGGGGTGAACTATCCCTTTAAATCTTGTTCTCAGAATGTAACTTTAATCATCACTGGTCTTGTTCCAATGGCAGGTTTGCTTCTAAAACAGCAGCAAAAATCTCCCTCAGTCCCATTGAAGAGGGCTTTAAAGTCTCTCTTATTCTGTCTCGCATTCGAGAGCTCAAAAAAAAAAAAAAAAACCCTCAGTTTGAGTTTTGTCCAACATTTGTTCAGTCTGGTCGGCGTCGTGCAGAACACTGGAGGTGTATCCTGCAGGAGCCAAATTGAAATCTGTGAATTAACCTTGTGCTTCCCCATTCCTCTCCTTCCCCCCTCTTTCCTTCTCTCTTTCTCCCAGTCTCTGCCTCTCTCACCCCCTCTGCTCCAATGTCAGTTTTATTACGGCTTTAGGAGATAAAAGCCAATGATCCACAAAATGATGAATGGGGTGTCTCAGTGGCCAAGATACAGCAACACACACTCTAGAGAACAATTCCCAACACCCTACGCCTATGCCTGTGTGTGTGACAGAGGAGGGTGTCAAAGACATTGGATGGTTGCGAACACTTGCACTGTCTGTGTGTGTGTGTGTGTGTGTGTGTGTGTGTGTGTGTGTGTGTGTGTGTGTGTGTGTGTGTGTGTGTATGAGTCGGTCTTATCAGAAATGGAATGGCACAGCGGTCGGTGTTGCAGTTCTCGACATACCCAGCAGAGTGAAGCCAAACCCTATCTCTGACCACATCTCGCCCTCACTCGCTTTTATCTTTCGCTCTCTCACGCAGCGTTCCCCAGTAGCACTCTGCACCACATCCATGTTCAAGAACTAATAAAACGTTTCAGATTCCAGAAACGGAATACTGAAAGCAAATTACAATGAGGAAATGCTGCAAGACACCAGTGACAGAATGGACACAAACAGGCTCTGGTCCAAAACCTAGTCAGCTGCCTTGCTGACTACAGTCTACATAGGCAGCATTCTAACTGAGTGACCGATTTGGAACATTCTACGCTGTATGTCATACAAATAGTGCTAAAAAGCGCGAGCATAAACTCTTAATAAGCATAAATATACAACAATATTGCATAATATTAATATTGGCTAAAACAGTCCCATTTTAAACAGTTTGAACTATTTTAGTGATGCTTTTTTAGTATTTAATGAATTATATATATAATCTACAGTTTATAAACTCTCAGGAAAAAGGGTACAAAAGCTGTCCCTGGGATGGAACTCTTTCAAAAAGTACTAATATTTACAATTTAGGAACTAATATTTACCATTTAGATATTAATATACACTTTAGGTACTATTTTATAATATACACTTTAGGTACTTTATGTACACTTTACATACTAATATGTACACTTTAGGTAGTAATATGTACCTTTAGATATTTAGATATTAATATGTACCTTTAGGTACTAATATGTACACTTTACATACTAATAAGTACACTTTAGGTACTATTATATACACTTTACATACTAATATGTACACTTTAGGTACTAATATGTACCTTTAGATATTAATATATACCTTTAGGTATTAATATGTACAATTTACATACTAATATGTACCTTTAGATATTATATGTACATTTAGGTATTAATATGTTCACTATGTGTACACTAAAGCTGTCAATAGGATAAAATTCTTTCAAAGAGTACTAAAATGTATCATTAAGGAACTACTATATACCATTTACGTCTTTATATTTACATTTAGGTATTCATATGTACACTTTACATACTAATAAGTACATTTAGGTACTAATCTGTACCTTTACATTTTAATATGTACACTTTAGGTAGTAATATGCACCATTTAGATACTAAAATGCACATTTAGATATTAATTTGTACCTTTAGGTATTAATATGTACACTTAAGGTACTAATATGTACACTTTAAGTATTAATACATACACTGGTAACACTTTATCTTAAAGTCATGTACTTACTATAGTAATAACAGTAAATTACGCATAATTACAAGTAACTAACCCTAAACCAAACCCTAACCCTAACCGTAACTCTATAGTAAGTACATAGTTAGTAGTTAATTAATATTACTTAGTACCTATTTGAGTAAGTACAATGTAACTACGTCACCTTAAGGTTGTAACTACTGTACCTTTAAGGTTCTAATATGCAAATTTTAGGGTTAAATAATATACAAAGGTGTACCTTTTGAAAGGATACCGCCCCAGTGACAGCTTTTTTACCTTTTTTTCTGAGAGTGCATCTACTATATGTTTTTACCCCCCTGAACTTGTCACAATGCATTCTGGTATTGCAAGTTATATGCATGCAAGGCTGCCATAGAATTGGGCTATTATTAGGTATGTTAGAAGGAACAGGCTCCATGTTGTGCGCGCCCTTAAAATGCTGCCTCCGTAGGCAGCTCGCTAGGTTTCGGAACAGAGCCACAGAGACACCGGTTGCGACTGTTACCTTGTGCGCCTGCGCGAGCTATAGGGACACAGGGAGAAAAATAATACGTGTCATTGACATGTGCTCACGTCTACACACATACAAGAGACACACTGCACGGTGTGTGACCTGATCTCGTTCTCGCAGTGCTCACTGAATGGAAGAGTGTCTTGATGAGACCTTCAGGGAGTTAACGGAGCTACTAATGAGTTGCATTTTATGAGGGAGAATGATTGTAGAAAACACATACATTTAGTAGAGAAAATACTAGATATTTTCGACAGCAAACCCTTTACAAAAATGTACCATAGTGGCATTAATTTCTGCCAAATAAATTGTAGTTTAAATAAATAATAATATGAGATGTTTCTCAAACAATGTGATGTTCTTCAGAATCTTTCTGTTATTTTGATGATTGTGGTGATTTATAAATAAAAGTCGTATTTTTGCAGAAGCTGTAGTTTATATTGCACATTGTTGTAAAGGATACAGATGCTGTACACACACAACACAAGTTGTGATTAATTATACTTACTGCGCTGTCCACGTAGGCTTCAGTCCACACTGTGTCATGTTCATGGTCGATAACTTTAGGTCTGCTCATCACATGCAAATACCGCATCACGTTCTCCTGAACATCAGCCAGAGTGGAGATCTGACTAAAATAACCTGCACAACACACAAACCACAGCAGATCTGAATTACTCACTGAATCTATGAATATATGGTGAATGTGATTTTAACAAGTACAACATGTTCCTGGATAAACATCTTTGTTGATTCTGGAACAACATCAACCAATCAGATTTGAGGGACAAGTTTACAGTTTATGTCAAATTTAGGCTTACAACCAGGGTTAGGTGCTTCTACATCAGAGTTATTCACCTACCATTCCCTCTGATTTTAAGGATAAGTTATGGGTAGGATTAGGTTTAGGGGTAGGACTAGGACTACATTTTTGGGCAGGAATGTTGTTCCAGGATCAACAAAATATGTCTTACTTGTCAAAATTCACAGTGACCATGAATATATATGGCGAGAAGAAGAGACTTCTTTCAAAATCATTGCATGTTTTGTCTAAATGCATTTTGGTATCACTTTCTATGAAGCCTGTAAATGTACTGCATTTTAACAGATTTCTTTACAGTAATATATTATTTTTAAAGGTATTCATAATGCTTTAAAATAGATGCTATAATCTTTTATTTTTATTCATAAGTCATTATAATGCCCATTATGATATTTTATAATGTTTAGTTATTCATAGTTATTGATATGGAAGCTTGTAAAAAGCTTGTAATTGTGACGAGGGAACAAAATATAAATCGTGCGCACGTTTTAGTAAATCGAGGGAACGAATTAATAAATCATGCGCACGATTTAGACTACTATTTTTTTCCTGCATGTCATGTCCAGGGCTCCGTAAGATATAAACTGGCAATTGTGAGTTATAAAGTCAGAAATTCTGAGATAAAGTCAGAATTGTGCGGTATAAAGTCAGAATTGTGAGTTATGAAGTCAGAATTGTGTGATATAAAGTCAGAATTGCAAGACATAAAGTCACAATTATGACTTTATATCTTGCAATTCTGACTTTATACCTCGCAATTGTGAGTTTATATCTCGCAATTCTGAGAAAAAAAGTCAGAATTGCGAGTTATAAAGTCAGAATTGCGTAATAAAAACTCGCAATTGCGTGATATAAAGTCAGAATTGTGTGTTATAAAGTCTGAATTGCAAGAACTGTCTGAAATATATATTTATAATATGCAATTCTGACTTTATAACTCGCAACTATGAGAAAAAAGGTTAGAATTGTGAGATAAAAAGTCGCAATTACCTTTTTAATTTTTTTATTTAGTGGCAGAAACAAGCTTCCATATATTGATGTAAAGAGTGTAATGCTAATATTCAGATTTTAGTCAGTTTTTCCATTAAAAAAATGTGGGGGGAAAAATGCTGGGCTTTTAAATAATAATATTAGTACTATAATACATTATACTATTTAAATGTATAGCCTTGAATAGCTTTGAAATTTTGAAATCACAACAGATTATATAAACAGAATATAATCACACATACTTTATTAAATTAAATTAAATTAAGTATGATTATTAAGGTAAGATACAAGCTGATCATCAGATGCCTTTTCCATCCTTCTGGCGGTGTTGAAAATGTGCATGTGCTACTGCAGAGGCTCCAGGTGCAGAGCTAGAAATTCTCAGCTTGTGTGTGTGTGTGTGAGAGCGCTCCTCATCCCGCGGCCAGTCATCCGTGACGTGGGCACATGGGAGTGATCAACGCTGTGCAGCCACGGGAGCCGAGCTGACAGGAAGAGTGATTTAGGCTCAGTTGACCCCTGACCTCTCCATGTCAGCTCTGTGAGTTGAGCCAGTTGCTGTCGCACTCCCATCAAGCACTCAACACCCGCGTGATTTCCTCCAGCCTTCAAACCAATAAACCCACTGCGCTGGCACGCTAACTCATCGCGCTCGGAAGCTGAACGGAAGCTTCCGTCATCCAGGAAAACCCAGCCAGGATAATTAATTAACTAATTAGCAAAAATTAAAATGGAATGTAGATCAAATTCAACTCGTCATCCCCCCCAAAAATAACGAACCTTTATTGGCGCACGCCATCCATTTCAGGTTATCAGCAAACGCAGATTCCCGGCCAATGAGGTAGGGGAATATACGAACCTATGGAGAAAAAGAAGAGTTTTATTTGTGCGATAAATAAATATGCTTTAGTATTTGTACATGAAGAGTAAACATTTTTGTACTTTTTTGTATTTATTAAATACTGATACACACAAAACTCATACAATGTAAACTTTACACATGAATAGCTTTTAGCATGGCAAGCTACAGTTTCAAATTTGCATCACATTGGTCTCTGTTTCTTTCCATTCCTGTTTCTCTTTGTTTCTCCACACTGAAAACACACATGCAGCAGATCTCTGAATTTAAATCAAAGAATCTCCTTGTTTCCCACAATGCAATTTCCCGATGTCAGGGTAAAACCTGATTACTTGATTACTCATTAGAAAACAACTGCCTTGGCGCATTTACTTATACACAACTGATGTAACAAATCAGACAGGAAAACTGTTAACCATATGTTTTAAGATTCAGTTTTAAATTTCTACCAGTGATGTGCATGAGTACTCAGAGTGACAGCAATGATCAATCATGAAAATATTGTAATTATGTGATTTTTTTTGTTCAACTTAAAAACATTTCACACTGTTTTAAATGCAAGGGCCTTACAACCAGTGTTATTTTAGTATTATTTATATGCTATTATAGTATTTATTAATATTTGAATTAGCTTTTATATGTTCAGTTTTAGTAATTTTGTTATGCACTTTTTTTTATTAGTTTTTATTCTATTTATTTTTATTTCAGTTTTAGTTTATAATTTTAATTTCATTCAGTTTCCAAGATGAATTTTTCATCTAATATTATATTTTATTTTATTTCAGCTTTATTTCAGTTATCAAAAGCAATTTTTAATAGTTTTAGTTGACAATAACAACACTGCTTACAATGTGTTTTAGACATTTTAAAAAAAAAAAAGGCAATGTTCAGTAATCTAAAAAAGCTAAATGCTTTTCATGTTTAGTAGTTTCTTTGAAAACATTTTTATAAGCATGTTTCAAGATGCCCTTGCTGCAGGAAGTTAAAAAAAAAAACAGCCAAATGCAATGACTTGCAAACTGCAAATATAAATAGATTAATCTTTTTAAATAGAGAAGACAGATTGACCAAAATGCACGTTTTATACATTTATTTTATTTATTAATTTGTGCACATGAGGGTGGTTTCAAAATATGGATGTATAAGCTCAACCATTCCTCTCAATGTTCCTTCCTCTGCTCACTCATTTTTTCTCCCTCCCTCTTTTTACCCTCCATCCCTCTATTTCTCAGTACATTGCTCCTGTCTCCCATGTATAAATGGCTTTTGATTCCAACCAATACTGAGCGGTTACACCGCAGTGGGCCAGCGACAATTCACACACACACACACAAACACACACCCCTTCTGCAGGCTGTAAAAACGCATTTCTCCTCATGTCGGTTAGGACATGGGATGCAGACTTACACATGCAACCAATCCAGGCCAGGAATGTTCGTTCACCTGAATGCCGAATGCTTTATGAACACGTCTGGTAATGCAAACCGCGCCGCAGCCGGCAAACACTGGTTCACAGGGTCAATCAGGCGACTGATTCAGCACTGCCTAAGGGCAGGTACATGTGCAAACCCTCCAAATCAGTTTATTCAACATTTTCCCCCATGTTTGAAGAGTGTGTCAAAGAAGCTGGTGCTGTCAGCAATTCAATATACATTAACACACTTTTTCAGACAACCACCGCAGGAGCCAAACACAATTCCTCCAAATGTCAAAACGCTCTCAAAAGGGAATTTTACACTTGTGCTGGGGTGAAAAAAGCAATCATAACTAAATCTATAAAGTAAGAGAAAACACACTTTGCTTAGGCAGGAAAAGAACCAATATACTTGAGAGAAATAATGCTGCATTTGATAATGTATCTCAAGTAGGATTTAATTATGAATATTCATGCTTTTATTCTTGTTTGATGCTTTTAAACTGAAAACGTGGTTGCTATGCATGGAAAACCTTCTTTTAATAATTCTTTATCTTACCTTTCGCTCAGGCCAGTTATATTTGGCAAAAACATCATCATACATTTCAGTGGCTCCATCTGTTATCAGCATGATCGCCTGACTACATGAACTTCCACGGCCGGTCTGATTAATCTGCACGGTGAGAGGGAGAGATAAGGAGACATGAGAAAGAGAGAGACTTTTCATTATGAGAATGAGAATTCAGTTCGACATTCAGAATAAACACTATCAAAATGCCTTAGAATGATTCACTAACACATAAAGCTAAAAATTTAACAACAGAATCTATTTTAGTTGGGGGGAAAAAAACAAGAGAAGCAAACAGGAAATTGTCTTCAGAGTGGTTTCTGTATCTACATTATGAGTCTCTGACAGATTGCTCATATATAATGCTTTGTAGATGATACTGTGTTTATGCTGTATGATAAAATGGTTCCGTCCTGGATGCTGATTGGTCGATCTCAAGAGTAAACAGCTACTACAGTACATTTAACTAGATAACTACATTTTTTTCAGTGTAATAGTGACAGTAGCTTAACTGTGGACACAAAATAGCACAGCCTCTCATACTTTATTGTTTAATTATGTTATGATTACATTGTTTGTATACAGTATTTTTAGGATTACTGTTAAGGCTACAATGCATTAATCTTATTTGGGAAGCAATGCATGTTTTGATCAAATCTTTGCAATATGCGATAATATCTCAGGGTTATACCTGCAGTTAGGTCCAAAAGCAATCTATCAAAAAAAAATTATATATATATATATTTTTTTAAAATATATTTCACTGTATATACACTACCATTTAAAAGTAAAATTACAGTAAAATATATTGTGAAATATTTTACCTATTTAAAATAACTGTTTTCTATTTTAATATATTTTAAAATGTAATTTATTCTATGATGTCAAAGCTGAATTTTCAGCATCATTACTCCAGTCTTCAGTGTCACATGATCCTTCAGAAATCATTCTAATATGCTGATTTGCTGCTCGAAGAAACATTTCTTATTATTACCAATACTGAATATATTTTTTGTGGAAATGGTGATACATTTCTGTTCAGGATTCTTCGATGAATAGAAAGTTCAAAAGAACATCATTTCTTTGAAATATAAATATTCTGTATTATAAATATCTTTACTATCACTTTTGATCAATTTAATGTCCTTGCTGAATAAAAAAAAAAAGGTAATTTCTTTCACAAAAAAAACTTGTGAACAGTAGTGTATAATATATTAACTTATATTAACATGGACAAAATCTGATGATCATGTTCTCCAGCATGATTTGAGTTTATTTCAAGCTTAAAAATGGATTTTAATCCCTAGATTTTCAGACTTTGTAGTTTCAAATGAACAATGACACTATTATCTTTCTAGAGCTGCTTTATGCAAATTGAATTCTGTTTGCATCATTGATCATCATTTACTTGTTTAACATTGTAAAGCTGCTTTGTAACAAACTGTATTGTATAAAGCGCTATATAAATAAAGATGACTTGACAGAGGGTTTGAGCAGAATACACTACATAGTATCTCATAGAGGGAGATGTTTTGCTGCTAAAACAACCTGCATTATGGGTGATAATCAGGCTTTGTATTCTCTATTGTAGTCTTTACACCAAGCGAACTTTACTGCGGTGCAGTGCATGATGTCATTCCAAAAGTCAAAGACTGCTGCATCTACTTAGTTTTTTTTTTTTAACTTTCAACCAATCAGACACAAACACAGCATGCGGTCCTTTAAAGGGGCCGGACTCTGGGTTTTACGATTACCATATTAATGGACTGGCTCTAATGAATGTGACAAATACAGATACAACCCTGTCTCTCCTTTCTGTCTCTCTGTCTCTCCCCTCCTCGTTCTTTCCGCGAGACTAGTGGTCTGAGAAAAGAGAGATAAAGGGCACAACTGGACCGACTTTGAGCGCTATCTCGTCTGCAATTGCCTTTGCTTTCATCAGCTTATTAATCAGCGCTGCCAATTACCGCGATTAATCACAGGGAGAGATAGAGGTGTCTCGAGGAGGGGCCGGAACAGTGAGACAAAATGCAGGCTCACACACGCAAACACACACACTTGTGTAGGAGCAGAAAGGAGGGCAGTCATGATACCGGACCTCTGTAATCTCACGGTTTTGGTAATCTTCACTCACCTCATTTAAGATAGTGAAAGCCTCACTCAGTGCATTGCCCAGGAGTCCGATTCCTTTGGCGAATAACTTGTCCAGATGCTCTTTAAAGTGCTGATGAATAAGAACATGAGAAATGGCTTTCAGATATGTTTTAGGAGTCCTAATTTCACTGAAAATTAGGTAATTACAGGCAGCAAGTGTGTGCCATTGTTTAATAAAAGAAAGACATACATCCTTATTAGTACTGTCAGCTTGAACGAGAGTGCCGTTTAGACAGGGCTCCACATAATGGATCTCTTGGTTGTACTGGAAACACAAGAAATTAGACACAGTGAGTATTAATTAAAAAAAGCCTTCAAATTAATTGATATCCTAAAGGGTACTAATTATTCCACTCATGGATATTAAATCAAAATTTCCTTGCGTTTTTGTATCGAAAGTACATGAACATACTATTACTTTAAAAAAAAAAAAAGATCATAGTCTAAAAAAATAACCATTTTAATGCTAACATAATTTATTACGTAAATTCTTTATTTAAGTTTTTTAATGTTTTTGAAGGAAGTCTCTTATGCTCACCAAGGCTGCATTTATTTGATCAAAAATACAGTAAAAACGGTAATATTTTGAAATATTTTTACAACTTAAAATAACTGTTTTCTATGTTAATATATCTTAAAATGTATTTATTTCTGTAATGGCAAAGCTTAATTTTCAGAAATCATTCTAATATGCTGATTTGGCACTCAAAAACTCCTTTCTTATTACTATCAGTGTTGAAAACTGTTGTGCTGCTTAATATTTTTGTGGAAACCGTGATACATTTTTTACAATGTAATGCAACGTAAAAGGCTTTAATGTCACTTTTTATAAATTACATAATAAATATAATAATATACAATAAAATAAATTATATTTTAAAAATATGATTGATTTAAAATGTAAAATCATTTATATTTTGACATTTCTGAAGTTTCTCGCAGCCACTGATCTAGAATCAATTTTTACCTTTTTAAAGGTTCAGATTTAGGGTGTGAAAACTGATCCTAGACCAGCTGCATTATCCTAGAGCAGCATTCGGAATGATATCTATATTCATAAAAACACATCATGCCTTTGTAGAAGAAGGATAAAGCTCAGAGAAGGCTAAGCTTTAAACAAGAGAGGAAACTTTCTCTGTTCGACTCACTGCAATAATGTTGAAGAAGTCATCATCCCCGAGCGTGTCCAGTATGGAAGCGACTGTCTGTCTGGCTATAGTCAATCTTAAACCCTTCATACTGCCACTGACATCCACCAGAATCACAACATCTTTAGGAGAGGTGGCCGCCTGGATATACCTGAGACAACAAGATTCAGACAGAAGTGTTAATGCATGAATAATTTAGAAATAAACTAAAAAGTTAGGTTAAACTGGAATCTATTCTTGAAAACCAAACAAAGGCTTACTGATCATGCTCACCACCACAAAACAAATAAAAAGCACAAAAGAGACATTTAAAGAATCATTTAAAGAAGAAAAAAGTCGTTCATACCATTTTCTGTTCCTGCAGTCAAAAGCAATGACACCATGTTCATCAGGATGCCATTTCACACCTGAAAAAACACATAGTGTAAAGAATTTAATTTACAGGTTGACATAAAAGAATTTGATATTGTATCATATATGGATATTGTTGATATTGTATGTGGTGTTTTTCCCCTCACACACATAGAACTGTTCATATTAAAATCACGTTTCACATTTATCGTTTTATAGTTTGCAGACTCTTTACTTAGAAATCAAATGATGGTCTATCTCTGTGGCTCAGCTCCTTAACCACATCTGTTTAGCACAAATAGCTAATTTATGTAAATTTGACATAATGCTATAAGATGTAAGATGTGATTTAGTCCGCCACAGGCTTTGATTAATGGAAGGAATTTTCTCTATGTCCTCTCTGATGGTCTGTAAAATTAAAACATTAGTGAAATCAGCCAGTTTGATCTTCATCACTTTCCGCGCCGACATAATGCAACATTACACACCTGGGTATTGTCGGAAAAAACCTTTAGCGCTTCCAAAGTACTGCCAAATAAGGGTCGGGTCCCTTCTGAAGTTATCCACGAAAACTTTGTTCAAGGCTTCTGACCAATAGACGCCGTTAACAATGTCAGGGTCTGAAAGGATGAGGAGAGAAAATGAGTGAGAATTTATTTGAAGCATCATTTGCAATCATAGCAGAAACACAGTCCTAATTTGACCTTTAACCCTAATTTCGTTCGTCGTACAAGCCAAAAGTGGAGCAGTTAAATCACCTCATCCCAGTTCCACCCCTCCTTCTGCTCCGAGTCCAACCTGACTCCATAAAAAACCTCTTGCCTTTGTCCTCAAGCACACAAAGCGACGCCATTGAAAGGCCATTATGGGCACACACAAAGGGACACGGTGCATCCACCGCGCGTGAGCGCCCACTGCAGCATCCGCAGATCACAAAGCGAACAGCTACTTTAAGAGTGATTACTCTGTTCTCAGCGCGCTCTTCGCTGGGGCATTGAGCCCTTGGCTTTGTTCATTGCGCCGTCCCCAGGTAGTTATTGACCCGTAGTGCTGCAGTGACACTGAGGAGTTCGTTCTCGGATCAGTAACTTCAGAATGACCTGAGGTGGTTGGCTATTATCACTGCTCTATGACATACTAACTTACCTCTCTCTATCTTTCACTCCACAACCTCAGGACACCCAGGAGCTGTTTATTAGCGGCACATTCAAAGTTTTTAATCTGCTAATGAATCTGTTTCTTTGTTAATATGCATAAAGGACTAATAAATGACCATAATAAAAATCATTATTGACCACCAATAATAATTCATAACAACTGAGCACTAAATCAGCATATTAGAATGATTTCTGAAGGATCATGTGACACTGAAGACTGGAGTAATGATGCTGAAAATTCAGCTTTGACATCACAGGAATAAATTACACTTTAAAATGTATTCAACTAGAAAACAGTTATTTTACATTTTAAAATCATTTCACAATATTACTGTTTTTACTGTATTTTCAAATAAATGCAGCCTTGGTGAACAGAAGAGACTTCTTTCAAAAACATAAAAACGTTTTATTGATTCCAAAATTTCATCTATATGTATCTTAATGAACAATTTATACATGCACATGTTTAGCATATGTTTAATGTTTTTTATTAGTTTTGACCTTGTAATTTTTTTAATCAAAATGAAACAAGACTTCCCTCTGGTGACGTATGCTGAACTTCTCCAATCATTCAGTCTGCTTAACCTTGCCACTTTCTTACAATCGACTGAAGCTAGCACACAGATCTGCCTCCATCTAATCAACAACTGATGGAGAGAAGTCCCATCCTACATATTTTCATTTCTGTTAATCCATTTCATTCGGATGTATGTCAAAATAAGGAAGAAAATATCTGCCACTACATCCGTAACATCGCAACATTAAAGGTACACTATGTAACTTTTGACCCTCTAGTGGTTAAAAAACAAAAAGCCTATGTTGATTCACGTTATATTACGAACTCTGTCTTATTCTGTTTCTCCTCTGTTCGGCATTTTTTTTTGTTTTTTTGAGATTTAGCGTGCTCCATGTCAACCTTTCTCACTCGTTGTGACAAATAACCTATGCCACTCCCACACTATACATGCGTCAAAGTAGCCGGAACAACTTTTCTCTATTTACGGTTTTAACGAGACATGATTTCCTGTGAAAACCATCCAACTAGGTCTAAAATATAAACACTTTTAATAGGCTTACCATAGTAAATCAGGGTAAGACAAAACATGTTTTGGAAGAAGGATTGATGATGTATTGACTGATTTAAATTTTGAACAAAAAAAGTTTACATAGTGTATTTTTAAGCATGGGTGAACTGCAGCATTTTGTTGCAAAAAGCATTCAAAATAGCCAATTATGCCAACATTTTTTGCATTCAACATACAATACAAATCAACAATATTTTAGTATATTATAGAAGATATTTTACCAAAACTTAATAACTCTTAAAAGCATGAAATGGACTGACATTTTTCCCATTCTGCTGCTCAGGATAGTAAACAGTTTTGGAACTGTGCGTGTTCTTGTACTGCCATCAACCGATCAATGTGTCATGTTGGTTGAATCACACCCTATATCCTGTATGCCCAGGTAAAAACAGGATGCATTACCTTTATTGTACATGTTGGTTGGCACCTGCACCACGCTGAGGCTGAGGTTGACGGATAGGTTATTAAAATGATCGTTGGGTTCCAGGAGGAACTCTCCTCCCAGCTCCACGCTGTTCCCATCTTCATCCACCTCGTTTATGAGCACTGCGTTGAAATACTCATACTGCAGGAAGAAAGACGAGCAAAACAAGTCTATATAGAGGTGTCAAGCTTGAAAAAAGAAAATGTGAATGAAAAAGTAACAAATTTATTTTAGTTGATAATACTGCAATATTGCTGATATTCATTCTATGCTGTTACAGCAACTTAAAGTTTGCAGTAAGTAAGACTTTTTTTTAAAGAAATTAATACTTTCATTCATCAAGGACACAATAAACTGATAATATATGACAGGAAAGACATTTATAATGTTACAAAAGATTTATTTTTTAAATAAATGCTGTTCTCTTGAACTTTCTATTCATCAAATAATCCTGAAAAAATGCATCACTGTTTTTCTGCAGAAGATATTAACCGTTTTCAACATTGATAATAATAATAAATGTTTCTTGGGCACCAAATCAGCATATTAGGATGATTTCTGAAGGATCATGTGACACCGAAACTGGAGTAAAATTCAGCTATGTCATCACAGGAATAAATTACATTTTAAAATACATTAAAACACAAAACAATACAATTTTAATAATATTTTTCAATATATATATTTTTTGCTGTTTTTACTGCATTTTAGATCAAATAAATGGTGAGTATAAGACACTTCTTTTGAATGATAGTGTCAAAGTTTTTTTTTTTTTAAACAACCTATAAGATTTATTAGAGACTTAACTGAGAACTCAGTTATGTTTCATTTAAGTATCAACTTTGGCTCAGATGTTTTTCCAAAAAAGTTCATATCGAAATTTTTGACTTTGCAAATCTGAGCACAGTTTGAGACACTATTGACATCTGAAACTCTAGAGGAGTGTGAAATTACATGTGAGATTACTAGGGTCTTTTACTCAGACAAAAAAACTAGAGAATGTTCAGCAAAAGTCTCAAAGCTAAATGTTTAATCTCAAAGCTGTCTGGGAGAAAACAAAAACTGAGACATTAAACATTAGTGATTTTTCTATCCTACAGGAAAAAAGCCAAGGTATGCATAAACGTTTAGACTAAAACACTAAAAATGTTATTTACGCACTGCATGCACACACACTCTATAGGTACAACATTTCACACGTGTCCCAGTTGAACTATAAAGGATAACGGGCAAAGAACATTTAGTTTGTGTCCAGAGGCCATGCGTGATTAAACTACCTCTCACTTTACTGGACTAGAGGTCATTCTGTGAAAAGAGGCTATCTATCTGTTAGGTGAGTGTACTTGGTAACACCTTTGTGTTTACTATTAAGCGGCGTGTGTGTGTGTGTGTATGTGTGTGTGCAACAGCTCCTGTTGGGGAGGGGGGCATCACTACAGCAATGACAGCTCATACCACGGCTGGGCGCTCCGGTGATACACCCCTGGGGGGGCGGAGGGGGAGCGGAGTCGAGAGGAGTGTAGCGAGGCAGAGGAGAAATGCTCCACACTCAGCGTTTCTGACAGCACTGCGACAAGCGTTTGAGGGTTATCAACAAACAGCAGGAGCAGGAGCTCCACACCCTGACCGAATCCCAGTCCCAGTGGGTCCCAGTGAGTCAGAACTCCTCATTCAAAGAGTCACGGCCAGAACTGTTTCCTCCAGATCGTTATAAACATTCACTATTGGCCAGACCATTTATTGAAAGCTGAGTTTTTATATACTCACACTGAGGCACTAAGATAATTCAGCAATTTTTTAGGCCTTTTTTATTTTATTTAGGTGAATTTTTAGTTTTAATTAATTGCATTACTCTTTTTATTTTTATATTAATTCCCGTAATAATTCTCCATTACATTTTTTATGTCCTGATGTCTTTGTTTGACATCAATATAACCCAATAAAATACTCACAAAAATGTATTCTTTTAGTAAATCATACTTACAATTACTAATTGATTTTACAAAAAATTATATTATTAAAAATTATATTAATTATATATATGGGTCATTGACGAATAAGGTATTTAAAAGTGTAAAAAAACACAATTGAGATATAATTAATTTTGAAGCTTTATTAAGTGTTAAAAATGAGATTGTGTGGTTTAATTAACTTAATTAACACTGCTTTTGTAATTTTTTACAAGATGGACACAATTTGTCACCAAAAAAGTAATTCAGTTTAACCAAAATGTTGGTTTTACCGAATGATAATATTTTCAAACAATGCTAACAGGCTGATATCTAGCTAGCAAAAGGACAACCAAACATTTTATATTTAGTACAAGTTTTTAAAATATTGCAACATTTTCCATGTTTTATAGTGGTTGTACCGAATGACCTGATGTTTCGGGACATGTATGAGCAAGTGAAAACATGAATTTTTCAAATAGTTAAAAGAGAGTTAGTTACTTTGCTTCACAACCATGTGGTCCTTTGCAGGTGTCTGAATGATGTCACATCCTGTCACATGATATTGATCGCATGACTTGATCCAAAATGGTCCCTTTATATTGGTTACTCCAAATGACATCAATGAAATTCATTTTTCTGGACATTCTTTCTCATAACAAAACTTCTACACATAATTTTAATACCATTTTGCACCATGTTGATATATGATGTTATAAAATCATGGCAGAATAAAAAACATATACATTTATTACATTTTAAGATATTTTAATCACAAATTAAATGGCTGTATTGGCCTTTGGACGGTTAAACCGAATGACCTTTTGACACTTCAAAATCTTTAAAATACCTTTATATGTAGCAAAATTTTGGATTCAATAAAAGAGATCTAGTTGTGCTACCTTACATACTTTGGATGTCATATCTTTGTTTTTTATTATTATTATTATTAAGGACAAAAAATGACCCGTCACGTCATTGACCCATATATGTGTGTGTGTGTGTGTGTGTGTATATATATATATATATATATAAAATGAATTAATGTGTTAGAATAAAGAGTGTGTATCTCTAAAATAACCATCCTTCCTTTCAGTCAAAAGTTTTATGTTATAAAAACAACATACAGAAATATAGAGGCGATAAAACCGACTCTTTCACTATAATTAGTTGTGTGAATAAAAAAAAAAAAACAGTTTATGAATCACTGGAAATGTATTTTTACTTACAAAAGAGTGAGTGCATGAATTCATTACTGAGGGGGGATAGCATTATTTTAAACGTATTTTGCTTCAGTGAATTTTCCATTTGTCCCTGAATAGCGCAGCCAACGTGGAGTCATTTATCTTAGTCGGAGTGCGGAGGCCGGAGAGAGGGGAGGGCTTTCCGGGACATAAATATATATATAAATATAATTCACTTCAAGAACTAAGCTGGAGGTCATGTACAGGATATTTGCATAAAGCAGGGCTACAAGATTATGGCAAGGAGTGCAGGGGCTTACCATTAAAATATCCCTTAAGATTCAATTCTAAAGAACACAATAGAATCTCATACCACACTCTATGAAATATCCATGAAAATAATAAAAAATTAATATGCATGTAATTTTTTGTGTTTGGACATTTCTGACACTATAAAGTGGCATAAGAGCATAAGAGCGATTGGGTTTTCTTTAAGAACTGTCCATGGTTCTGAAATCTTCCCATATGATACTGCAAAAACAAACAAGTGTACAAACTCTCTCACCTGTAGGTCAGGGTTCTCCTCATGCTGAAGATGAGCTTCCTCCGCCGCTTCTACGAGCCTCTACACATGAGTGACATGACACAGAGAACAGCAGAAACACAGAAGAGATGAATGATGGCAAAATACACTGATTTGTTCTTGATGGGCAACCTGAGCTTTGTGCGATAGATTTCAAAGATGCAGACATTTGTGATCATCATAGCCTCTAGCTACATGTAAAAGACATTTTATAACATCATTAACAAATATATTACATTTTATAATGCTTATCAGATCATAAGATAATGTACTTTCAGAATGCCTTTGATTCATATGGGCGGCGGGGGGTTCAATAACAAACTGACCCTGAGAAACATTCACAGGAGTAAACCGTGAAAACTAGCCCTGTCATAAAGACAGATTAATGAAAGTTAAAAAGTCATAATGATTTATTTATGAAAGTAATTGTAAAAGGTGACCTATTTAAAGCGAAACTAAACAGTAATATAATGTTTAGTTTACCTGCTGCTTGCAAACAGGTTGTATTTCACGTGGTGGCTTGTTCCCTTGCGGCAAACACAAGTGTGTGTGTGTGTTGTGTGGGTAAAGGACAGTTTATGTTTTGTCGTCATTGAAAAGTGCTGGCAAGCATTTTTAGTTACATGGCGGTGTAATTGCTTCCAATCCACAAAACGCTTTAGGAAAAATAATTAATACTTGTCGCATTTCAAGGAAATTATAGCAACATAACCAAAAAAACAAAAGTGAGGCTTTGTGCCAATTTTATAAATACAAGCTACCTAAGCCAAGCTGCTCTGTAAAATATACTAATACTATAATGAGGCTATGTTCCTGGAAAAAACAGAAAAACAATAAAAGAACATATTTCAATGTCTTTGTTTATGTATGTCGACAATATAGCCTAATATTATTTTCACAAGAAAAATTGTGTTCTAAATATGTTTTTAGATACAAACAGGGTGCGAATTATGACAGTCAAAACATAAGGCTGGAGGGGGCGTACATATTCTTTTACACGCAAGTACATTTCAATCGTGTTTTTAAACGTCTCATTAACCACAAAAGCTAAATCACGAGATAGAGAGGGGAGGGGGAACAGTTAGTTATAGCGCGTATTTTCACCTGTCGCCAAACAGGCGGCGCTAGCGAACTGAACAGCGCGTTTACCTGAGGAGGTAAGCATTTAGCAACAGTACAAACGACGCTATTAGCCTTCCGTTGCGATTGTCAAGTTAACAAACATGACAAATTAGCATTTATAACTTAAGTAGAGATTAACATCACAGATAGGCCTATCCAAAAAAAACGTTAACATATATTTTTGTTTAAAAAGTCTATTTGACGCATAATTAGCGAACTGTTTGCTGCTGAACCTCAAAAGATTACACCCCCAAAAAATAGGCCTACAAATTCCTTTTCGACGACTCTGAAAGACAGTTTATTGTTCTGATTCACCTAGTTTATTCCTTTAACCGCCCCAAAAGAAGCTGGAACTTTTTAACAGCTTTTAAACAATATTTCAGTAGCTAATAAGTTTGTCAGCGCGCGGATTTTCTCTCACATGCTCGTAAACAGAAGGCGCGTTCGCCTGAGTAGAAAGGAGGACATAATTTGTCATATTATTGTAGATTTAACATATCTCAAGTAGGCTATATAACAAAAAATATTGCTTAAAAATAATTTAAGATATATACGCGAGACAACACGAACATTATCAGCAGAAAATAATTAAAAAAAAAAAAAAAAAAAAGCCTGGATAAATATTTAAATTATGTTTTTATTTGTATTTGTAGAATTATTTTCCAGTAAAATAAAATATGCTGCAATACACTTGGATTTCTGTTGTATAAATTGTATAAACTCCCTTCAATTCCGTCGAATGTGTACATTTATTTTGTATATACGCGCATCGCATCCATTTTATAAAATCGGTATGCAGCAGTAAGCTACAAATGCATGAGGTGTATTTATGGGTTTTACCTTTCATGGCAAACCGACTCCATTGCATCATAAAATGACAGTGTGTATCTGCAGGAGTTAGATAAGCCTATCTCCTCCACGCACACAGGCAATTAAAGCTGGACCGTGTGTGTGCCTCTGAAGAATAACGGCACGAGCCGGTTGTAACGGGAAAATCTATATGTTCTTCTATATAGAAGGGAGAAGCTTCAACCGAGATGCTTTTTATACGTTAGCAATAAATAAAGCTGTTGCGGCTGCAGCATCCAAGACAATAAATGACTGATGGAAAATGCTGAAACAATAGGAATTCATGCAAAAATCGTCAAATAATTAAAATAATGTCAATAGATAATAATAATAGGCTTAATAATTCCAACCTATAGGCTATATAAAAAAAAAATTAAAAAAAAAATGCGTTGTTAAAGGCTGTTCGTTTAAAAAAAATAAAACAAAATGGAAGACGCATGCAGATTTTTGAAATTCTCTTCCTCTTAATTGTTACTTACTCGTGTGGCCTCAGCTTTTTTCCGAAATATTTCCTCCATATTCTGCGCCAAAGTTTTCACCACTTTTGCGCCGTCAATCTCCTCTATTCGCACAGATTTCTCATATTCCTTGTATTTCTAAAAAGAAATAAATGGGCCATGTTACACAATGAATATACGCACGACAGACATTTTACTACTTTTTGTGTCAGTGTGGTCAAGGCTGGATGACATTTTTTAATAAAAAACAATTCTTTAAACAATACAAAACTGACACACGTTGTTTTCTGTAATTCAGTTTATACATAAAATTAAATAATACCTAAAATATCAATTCTGAATGCAGCTTGTCTGGCAGTAGTGAAAGTATGTTGCATGTTATGAACAGCAATTTATTTAAAAAATAAATAAATAACTCTTATGCTAAAAACTCTCATGCTAAAAACAAATTTGAACATTTTTATTCATATTTGCACACTTTAATGCAGCGGATCACTTAATTCATTTCTTTGCTTTATATGTGTGTGTGTGTGTGTGTGTGTGTGTGTGTGTGTGAGACCAAATGTCCTCATAAAGATAGTAATACCAGTAATTTTTGACCTTGTGGGGACTTCTTTTTTTCTGGTCCCCATAAGAAAAACAGCTTATAAATCATACAGAATAATGTTTTTTGAAAATGTAAAATGTGGAAAAATTTTAGGGTCATAGAATTTACAGTTTGTACAGTATAAAAAATCATTATGTCTATGGAATGTCCTTAGAAAACATGGAAACCCAACCTGTGTGTGTATTTCACATTTTGTTTTGAAGTTCCGCAAATAATCTGAATGGAAATCTTATTAGAAAGTCTCTGCTTTGTTTATGAATATCTAAAGAAAATCTCTTTCAAAGATATTAAAATTCAGCAAATTCAGATATAAAACTCCACCAGACATAAAACTCAGAGAGAAAAGACACTTTAAACACTTTTAGCCCCAGATCTCTCATATAATGGTAATAATTTGCACAAAGTAAATTAGATAAATGTGGGGAACCCATGATCATCTTTTCTTTTAGTCTAATGTGATACCCTCAAACATGAGTTTAAGAGATCAATGTCCAGCATGACAAGTTCATTTGTCAGCAGGTGATTAGCAAATAGGGACATTTACGTATTCAAATCTGAGGGAGGCAGATGTGTGTGGCAGCGGAAGATGGACGGACGAGACAAATTAAAAAAATGACGAGAGACAGTGATGGAGAGACGGGGGACGGTAAGAAGAGGCCTTTACAAGTCTCCATGACCTATGCTTTGCATTGTCTCTTCGTTAATACAGCTGTCGTTCCCATTCGAGTTAGTGCCACAAGTCTTCAGATAAGCGTGCCGTCGTGCGCCTCTCTCTGACAGCGGCCTTTCTGATTGGCCGATAAGACAAATCCGCTCCAGATAACGAGCTCAATCTTGTCCCCGTAATTGGTGGAACTGCTGCTGCAGTGTCTGTTATTGGTGGAGGAAGAGCGTTGTGGGTGGGCTGCTTTGGGGAGGCTGGGTGTGGCTTGTCGAAAGGGCTACGCATTGTTGGAGGGTAATTGAAATGGAGTCAGAATTCGGGAGAAAGATAATAAGTTGTCAAGCCTGGGCGAGTCTGGATAATGAACTACACTTCAGACAACGCTGAGTCTGCAGTACAAGCGACACCTGAAGCAACAGCACTCAATGGGCGTTGTGATATTAGACTATTCAAACACACTCAGGCATCGACGCCTGCAGGCTTACACCACTCCACTATAAAAAAAAAGCCTTTCTGATTAAAATAAGTTCATGTTAAACGAAACATGGACATAAATTTCATAAAAAAAACACTCAAGTTCCAAAACGTGTGCCATACAGCCATTCTGATGAAAACTTAAAGGATTAGTTCACTTCAGATTTAAAATTCCTGATAATTTACTCACCCCCATGTCATCTAAGATGTTTATGTCTTTCTTTCTTCAGTCGAAAAGAAATTAAGGTTTTTGAGGAAAACATTACAGGATTTTTCTCCATATAGTGGACTTCACTGGGGTTCAATGGGTTTAAGGTCCAAATTGCAGTTTCAGTGCAGCTTCAAAAGACTCTACACGATCCCAGATGAGGAATAAGGGTCTTGTTTAGTGAAATGATCGGTCATTTTCTGAAAAAAATAAAAATTTATATACTTTTTAACCACAAATGCTCATCTTGCACTGCTCTGCGATGCGCCACGTATTACATAATCATGTTGGAAAGGTCACCCATGACGTAGGCGGAAGTACCATTCAAGTGTTAACAAAGCGAACATGCAAAGACTAAGTCAAACGCCCTTTACAAAAAAAGATAAAACAACAATGTCGGATGATTTTGAAGTTGGAGGAGAAAATGAGATGGAGTTTTTCATCCTACCGTGGTACTTCTGCCTATGTCACACGTGACCTTTCCAACATGATTACGTAATGCGTGGCGCATCACAGAGCAGTGCAAGCTGAGCATTTGTGGTTAAAAAGTATATAAATTTTTATTTTTTTTAGAAAATGACTGATCGTTTCACTAGACAAGACCCTTATTCCTCAGCTGGGATCGTGTAGAACCCTTTGAAGCTGCAGTGAAACTGCAATTTGGACCTTCAACCCGTTGGTAGCCATTGAAGTCCACTATATGGAGAAAAATCCTGTAATGTTTTCCTCAAAAACCTTTATTTCTTTTCGACTGAAGAAAGAAAGACATAAACGTCTTAGATGACATGGGGGTACTGTAAGTAAATTTTAATTCTGAAGTGAACTAATCCTTTAACTTTCCAGGAGGCAAAATACATATACACATCTAGTGTTTTTTTTTTAAGACAACGGGACATAAATTAATTTTAAAAAACACAAACTCTGGCACATCTAAAATCCCACCATGTTCTACACAGTTCTTTCAAATTAAAAAACGTCTTTCTGATAAAAAAAAAAAAAAAGTTTCCAGTAAAAGAAAAAGGATCCATACATGTCACTTTTTGAAGACAAAAGGACATAAACACCATCAATACACACACACATTGAAATCTTAACTTTAGAAAAGGCTGATAAAAATAAATTTCCAGCATGAAAATTACATATCTTTCTATCTTCTATCTTTCATTTTTTTTAAGGCAACATGACATAAATTGCATCAAAACACTCTTGCACAGCTCAAATGAGTTAAATTCTGTTCAACACAGAAATAAAAATGAGTTAGTGTTAAGCTTGGACATGCATTTTGTGAAAAAAATGTGTCTCACACGTCTTTTTTGTCCAAGACAGGACATAAAAAAACGCACTCTGGAACATCTATAATCCCACAACATATTCTTTATAGTCCTTTTAAATTAAAATAGGCCTTTCTAATAAAATTTCTAATAAAAAGTTTCGAGTACGAGAAAAGTATGAATACATGTCTTTCTCTGTTTTTTAAAAACAATGGGACATGAATCACATGAACATGCATAAAAACATATCACTGAATGTGAAACCAAAAACAGGAAATAAACCACATATAAACAGTATGCATACATGCCTGTCCCAGTTTTTAAATATAAAAACCATGAAAACACACATGCTGGTTTTCCATGTTTTATGAGCACATTCCATAGACATAATGATTTTTATACTGTACAGACTGTATATTGTATATCTCCTAACCCTAAACCTACCCATCACAAAAAACTTTCTGCATTTTTACATTTTCAAAAAACATCACTTAGTGTGATTTAAAAGCTGTTTTCCTCATGTGGACCAAAAATTTTTCCTACAAGGTCAAAGATTTAGGATATTGCCATCTTTGTGGAGACATTTTGTCCCTATAACGTAGGTTATACAAAATGTGTTGTGATTAAAAATAAGATTTCTGTAAGCAAAACAATCTTGCCTTTTTTTTTTTTTTTTTTTTTTTTTTTTTTTTACAAGACAACAGGACATCAAATAGCATGGAAACACACACTCTGGCACATCTCAGACCCCCAACATGTTTCTAACACCAACACCCCCCTCCACACACACAGATCGCATAAGATTTAGGATATTGCCATCTTTGTGGAGACATTTTGTCCCTATAACGTAGGTTATACAAAATGTGTTGTGATTAAAAATAAGATTTCTGTAAGCAAAACAATCTTGCCTTTTTTTTTTTTTTTTTTTTTTTTTTTTTTTTACAAGACAACAGGACATCAAATAGCATGGAAACACACACTCTGGCACATCTCAGACCCCCAACATGTTTCTAACACCAACACCCCCCTCCACACACACAGATCGCAGCACCACGCGGCAAATTACCCCTTTAAGAGAGAGACCATGGAGAGTTATTGAGGCGGAACAGTTCATTTCACGCCTGTCCTGCCTCCCCACCCCTCACCCCCGTCCCGGCACCCTCCCCGGCCCCCAAAAAAGCCATAATCAAAGCCATTAATGCTGCGTTCGTCAATAGTGATGATCATCCCACTGATTCAAAACACAGTAGCGAAATAGTCCCAGGGAGAGTCCCAGACTACCAGATGCTCCTGGACAAAACAAGTTTCTGCCATCATATTCTCAAGATGCTGCAAAATTATTCACTGTAAAAATGCTTAATGGTAATGTATTTGTACAATCTGTTATTTTGTTGCGGTAAGTTGGAAATTTCAGCTATTGAAAGCAACAAAGGGTGACATTTGTATGGCTGTTTTCCCCCCCTTTGTGTAAAAATCAGGTAATTTTGCATAACAAGCTTAATGATCACTCTTAACGATCCTCCTTAATGAACCGGCCTGCTGCCTCATCCCTCCCTTTCTGCTTCCAGCTCTTCAGACAGACAGTTTATTGGCCCTGAGCCCCACCCATCGGTCACGCCCACTGAGCAGGATGATGGGAAAAAGTGCAAACATACGCAGAAACGGCAATGAAGAGAGAACACAACTGGCTGGGACATTTTACAATGTATTAATGTGTGTGTGTGCACAATAATTCTGGATGGGATGATGGAACATGTTCATTATTGATGCTTTTGGCTGAATCAGGAACAGATTTCCATCTTAACTCCCACCTTAAAGCGATAGTTCAAACAAAAATGTGTCATTTTTTACTCACCCTTATGTCATTCCAAAGCCATATGTTATATTTTTAAATGCATTTTTTCCATTGAAAACTGAAGGATACATTATAAACAATATTCTTCATCTCTTTTTAATACAGTTCATAGGGATGCACCAATATATATATATATATATATATATGTTTTGGCCGATATGAAACCGATTTTAACAAACAACTATTGGCCGATTCCGATACCGATATTTGTCACTTGCATATTTGTTAGAACTTTTGCCTTCAAAATTAGGGATGCACTATATATCGGCCACCATATCGGTATCGGCCAATATATGTTCATTTTTAATGTTATCCTTATCGGCCCGATAAGAAAATTTACCCGATATATTACAGCCGATAAATAATGGCTTATTTCCTTCAGCTGAGACACTTCAGATGCGTACTGTTCACCATGATGGTTTTGAATAGCTTGAAATATGATTGGGACATGGCTTTTAATGGTGAGACTTTTCTTTTTGTAATCAGGCTCTAAAAAATTATATAAAAATTTGGATTTAGATTTGTCGGCCAATATATCGGTTATCGGCTTTCAAATATACAGAATTATCGGTTATCGGTATAGGCCAAAATTTTCATATTGTGCTTCCCTAATTAAAATAGACTAATGTTTTGATCATGCTTTAAATCAAATTATTTTTATTGAACATGGATCGGATTCATTTAACATTCAACAGGCCAACATTATAAGAGAGGCAGAAAGTAAGATATAAAAACAAAATACAAATAAGAAAACATGACAACCTTCAGAGGTTATTTTTGCTATCAAACTATATATGCTGACAAACTATATTTTGTACACATTTCATTTTGTTTTGTCAAGTAATTATTTTACCAGAGAAACGCATTGGATTATGCAACAGACATTATACAACTCAGTGCCTTCATGCAGTTAATTAATAAATGATTGGTTTTAAATTGATCAAAAATCGGCCGATAAATATGGACAAAAAGCACCACAAAAGTTGGCAATACAACCAATACACTGTTTCAGCCTTCTGAATCATAACATTTTTATAGCAAGGAACAAGTTTAAGTTGATATCTGATAATCTTCCACTCCACTGAAGCGCTGAAATTTGCATTCGCATTCATGCCATGTTGATGCACAATGCCATATTTGGCATCATTGTCATGAAGTTTCATTGGTTTCTGTGTTTTTTTTTTTTTTTTTTGTAATGAATATGATGTGATAGTTTGAATATGCACAATGGGAAATGAGATTTTTCAGTAAATAATAACCCAAACATGAATAATCTGACATCATTTATTCAACCTCATGCTGTTCCAAACCAGTATGACTTTATTTCTTCTACAAAACACACAAAAAAAGATATTTTGAACAACACTTCAGTCCATTGACTTCCATTCTAAAAACAAAAAACAGTAAAGGTGCGTCCCAATTCACTTGTGCACTTTTCTTTGTAGATTTTTAGTATAAATAGTGTGAGTAGTGTGTTTACAAAAAAAGTGTACTTAAAATACCCAGATGATGCACTTAATTAACTGAAAAAAAATATTGGACACTTCATGCACTCAAATGTCGCAGCTTTCCTTACATTGCAAAGGGGGAGGGGCTATTAGACTCCGATGCTGGATGACAAAATAACCTTATAAAATTCATACACTACACAGTTAAGTACATAGTATAAGTGCATAGTGTATAGTGCGTCATTTGGGACACAACTTAAGACATTTTTCAAAATATCTTTTTACGATCCAGAGAAGAAAGAAAGTCATACAGTTTGGGAGGGTAGGTAAATGTTTTTAATTTTTGGAGTATTCCTTAACATTTCAGTCTGTTTCTCACACTAAGCTACTGTATGACTTTAAAAGACTCAGAGATTAGCACATGGATCATGTGGACTAGTTTATGCTGTCCTTTTTGGAGCTTGGCAGACATAATTAATATGAACTGAACAGAAAAAAGCAAATGTTTTGAAACAACATGAAGGTGAGTAAACAAAGACAGATTTTTTATTTTTGGGTGAATTATTCTGTTAACAATTATGCAAGGTAAATCAGCCGCATTGGTCTCGGATCAGTGGATAAATACAACACCGGTAATGGCTCTGACTACACTATAGATTTTTCTGTAAGTAAGGGCCCAATAGCTAAAGATAGACCCCGAATCTCAGTTTTAGTTAAACAATCAGTGTTTGTGGACACATGTATCCTTCACAAACACGCACTGACAAAGAGACTTATCTATAGTGCCTATATACCACTAATATACATGAAAACTCCCATCATTCTCAGCTGTAATTCTCAAAGCCTCAGTTTCATTCATTTGCGCTGTTTTATAAACAGACCCGAGCTAGTTCAGTTAAAGAGTCACGTACACACATTCTGTGAGGAGGTAATTACGACGATAATATGTGCACTGATGGTGAGAGCTGGGCTCTTATCTCACACCAACACTGAGAGACTTATTAATACTTCAGAGACAGAGAGACGGGGTTATCTCAAAACATCCATCACTGTTTTTCCTTCAATAGAAACCGAGAGGAAATGAAGTGTGTTCTGTAGTATATAACGCCACCGTATAGTGCATTCAAACAGCAGTATTAGCTATAACACCGTATACTGGAACAAAGAAACGAGGTGGAGACCTTAATCCGTAAAATATCAGCACCGTCACATAGATATGAAGTTTAATAATAAAATATTAATATTGTAATGTGTATCTGTGCTTTTTTCTCTTTTGATATAGTGTTATCAATATTGAATTGTTATTATGTAAATATAACATCACACCAAAAAGACTACATAATGTACACAATATGAATGGATATGAATGAGGAAATGGATAAATTATTAAAAAAAATACGACAATGGGCATCAAATGTCTGCGTTATAGCCCTTTGTCTAAATTTTCCCTTATTTTTACTACTTTATATTTTTTTGAAGAACACCATGATTTATTTCATCATTTAAAAACGCACAACATTTGTATCCAAATGCCTCTGATTCAAAAAATATTTCAACCCTGTGACCAAAAAGCACACAGTTCATAATATCAGCTGCCACCATGTGGTTAAAGTGTGCAGTGCATCATCAGATGCTCCTTTGTCATTTATAAAGAGACACACATTTATTCAGTAATTCTATTTGTCCAGCTAGTCCTACACAGGTGTTTAGATGCGAAAGACAGATCGGGGGGAAAGAAACTGAGTGTAATGAGCCTTATCCAAAAACTCCCTCTCACACACACATCTCAGATTATACACCTAGATGTTGTAAGGCAAAGCCATCTGTATTCATATGAGCTGAGAAGAGGTGTGTGTGTCAATGCAAGTGTGTGTGAGAGAGAGAAAAGGGGAAATACCTTCTGTAAGAGCTGAGATCCTGAGTATTTTGAAGCTATTGATTTTATTTCACCACCAAACGCTGAAGCCCAGAGTTTCACCCTGTTGGAGAAATCACTCAAATTACAACACATTATGCCACAATATTAGCAATATTATAATGATATATTAAAAGTAAAACAGTTAACAAAAGCTAATGCATTAACTGTTTGTAATCATTATAATGTATTCTGTATGGCCATACAGGAGCATTTGGGTTTGTTAAATTCACATTGTTTCTCATTTTTTGTGTCCAAAAAGTTCTTATGCCATAAAAGCTTTGCATACTGTATTTTCATTCTATACTATCTTAAGGAGGTACAGTATTTCTACCTGATCTGACGGTTAGAAATGACTTCCATTGGTGTAATGTAATGTAGTGAGGTTGATAATATCATATTACTGTAAATTATATTTGTGGCTTAATCAGCTGATTATCACATGAAGCACATTTTTGCACACTTTATAAACATTTTTACATGTAGGCTACTGTGTATATCCAACAGCAATATATTTTGTTATGTTTAAATATAATAAAATGTGCACATATTACATATTTGGACTCTAGAGATAACTAGACCCTCACAATAACCATCACAAAGCATAGTTTTAACCTCTCTCTGAGTGCACTTATGATTATAGACTAAATGTAATTATTATAGCTTCTCTATGTTGTGCATACATTTAAAATATTCATAAATTATAAAAGCCTTTCATATTGAGACTCTAGAGATAACTAAACATTTGAAAAACCACCAAAGCCATCATAAACGAATTCTCTACAAATTTGCATTTGGATTTAATACAATTATCAAGGCTTCTCTATATTTTACATGCATTACAATGTGCATTTTTTATAAAAGCATTTTATATTTTTACTCTAGAAATTTCTAGACCCACAAAAGCCCTCACACAGGATAGTTTTAACCTCTTTGTTTCTACATGCATATAGGTTAAATGCAATTATTATGGCCCCTTCTTCTCTATATTGTGCATGCTTGCTCTTCTACTCACACTGATAAGGGGATCTCCGGTTGGGACCCCCGCACCTCCAGCGCCGTCCAGCACGCGCTCATCACACACAAGAGGAGGCAGTGCGCGTGCATCAGAGGAATTCTCCGGTCCCGCTGCATCCTTCCCCCAAAATTTCTCACGCTGCAAAGGAACCGGCGGCTGGGGCAGCCTTTAGAACTCCCCCCTCCTCTCGGTCTCTCTCCCCTCGGTTACAAAAACAGCACCGAGAGCCAATTCAGCCGCACATCTGCCCGCCCCAGCGCGCGTGCTGCCTCCGGAGTTTCAGTCTCTCCGCCCAGCTGTCACACACCCCACGACCTCCTGCTCGTGCTCTTTGACATCGATCCTTGCTTTTTATCACTGCATTGGTGGCACAGAGAACAAAACAGAGATTTAAATGCTTATTCTTGTGCGTGAACCTTTCTCTTAGAGCTGAGGTAAATTAACTCGCGCGCTCTCACTACTGGCGCTGCTGATATTATGATGAACGACACTTTCGGGTCAGTGCATGTACTACAGGCAGAAGTTTAGGGAGACGAGAAGCGAGTAGAAAGTCTTCAAGACAGTGAGGCTCATGTGTAAATCTAGAGAAGGAGATACAGTGCGGTTTCCCCATGCGAGCGCGCTCACGAGAGAAGCTGATGCGAAACTTTCCCTCGGCAACGCGCATTCCTCCGTTTGGGGATGCTTTTTGCTCTGATGTCAAGCTGTGGGGATTACGTATTTTAGTTTCATATGAATAATTTGCTTATTAATAATTACAAATAAGCATTTTATTATTAATTTCATATTAGTTTTTTATATTAACATTCACCTCGATAGAAGACTAATTTTCATAACAGCATTGCATGATTCTGAATATTGTGGTTTATAGCTGTTTCTGTCTCACTTTATGATGTATTTCACCTAGGCAAGTTGTCAGATTGGGTAAGTTGTATCTCCATAACTGTAAGGTTTTGAGTCTTATAATAGCTAATAAGTCAGATTTTTGCTCTTATTTGAGTATTTTCATGTACTAGATTTCATATGTGACAATATGATTCTGTAGCCTATATTGCTGTTTTCATTTATATACATGTTAATAAAAGTGCCCCGGGTGTGTGTTCACAGTGTGTGTTTGCACTTGGAAGGGTAAAATGCACAAATTCAGATTATGGGACACCATACTTGGCTACACATCACGTCACTCACTCGTACTAAAAACAGTAATATGCTCATTGACATACAGATTAATTCAGCCAGATGTATTATGGCTGCTCCTCATCAACAGATGCCATAAAAGAGCAGATAGTACTCAAAGAAAGTAAGTGAATAAGATTTATGACCAGCCACTAGTATTATAGCACTGACCTCTCAAGTCTGATGCTTAACAATGGCATCCAGGAGTTAATTGCCATTCTCTCACTTTTTTTTTTTTTTGTTCCTCTAATTATCATGAGCACATAAATGATGAGGTGCATTTGCGTGTGTGTGGTAAGGAGTCTGATGGATCGGTCTTAACACGGCCTGCGTCTCTGTGCAGTCATGATTAGCTGGTAAATGCATCATACATCACAGACTCAGCTAGAAACAGTGGCGACTGAAGCTGAAAAAGACAAGGCATACTGTACTACTGCATTGCTGCTACAACACGCCAAACTCTAAATGACATTCATAAACTTCTGTTTAATAAGTAAGACTTATTAACAGTGTCGGGGGTAACGCATTACAAGTAATGCGAGTTATGTAATCAGATTACTTTTTTCAAGTAACTAGTAAAGTAATGCATTACTTTTAAATTTACAATAAGTTAAGTTCTCAAATAAGTAATGCAAGTTACTTTGTTTTCCCATTTATTCACTGACAGCTCTCCTGTCTCCATGTTGAGAGAAATAGGGAGTAAGTGCAGGTGTTGTGTGCGCTGTGTAAACTAATGTGTAACCAGTTATTGTAGTTCTAGACTAAATGTGAACATGCATTTCCTCATCTCACTTGCAAAAAAACAGATTCAGTATTCCTCAAAATGAATAAAACAGTGAAATGCAAATATCACAGTTCTTTGCAATAAGTGTAAATAGTAATTAGATGCTATATATACTTTATATTGGCAGATACTATTTGCACCTCAGTATTTATGTACATTAACAGGATGCAATAATACACAGAGTGTAAATGATTATATTTATTAAAATAAATGGATGCTGCCTTATTGGGAGAATAAAACCCTTCCTACACCTTCCCCTAACCCCAATAAACACTTTTAATATTATTAAACACTCGTTAGGCAGTTTATTTCCACTTTTAGAACATTATTTTTTGTCTTTTATCTTTTTGATGTGTTATATGGTGGGAAAATGGAGAAGAATATGCTCTGCAAAAAGATTTGAACCCGCATCGATTGCGGTAAAAGCCAGAACTGCCAGACATTGTGGGCGGAGCTAGTGTAAATAGCAACAAGGGATGCTATTTGCACCTAGTGTAAATAGACACTCCGATAAGGGCAGATGTTAAATTAATCTCACTTTATTAACCAATGTCTTCGCTGCTAACCTTTGATGATCCAATTCAACCATACGAATAAGCAAAAATTACTTTTAAACATCATATTTGTTTTTTTATTGCTGAAGGGTGTTGATTATGTTGAACTTCGTTCTCCTGCGATCGAGAATGTCAGCACAGCTAAAAGGTTTGTTTGAGCTGTGCCCTCTACTGTACAGGCGTGAATGTGCATTTCCTTCAGCCTGAGGCTAATTCATTTCACTTTTGGTGTGAAAGAGCCTTAACATTTGCCAAAAATAGAACTTTTGCTTTATTGTTATTAAAAACAAACAAGCAAGCCCAGCCCAGGTGAGAAAAAGTAATGCACAAGTAACATAAAGCATTACTTTCCATCAAAACTAACTAATGCAATTAGTTACTTTTTTGGGGAGTAATGCAATATTGTAACATTACTTTTAAAAGTAACTTTCCCCAACTCTGCTTATTAAATGTCTCCTATATGTTTACTAATGTATATTAAAAAGCACATGCAGAAATAGAAGTCTTACAAGGTCCTTCTTTAATCAACGACAAAGACAACAATAAGATTAAGAAATTATAGGTCTTTCAGGGACAGAAGCAATAGTTTTAACAACTCTTGAAGCAAATCCGGTTAGTCTGTGCTGGAGTTCACTCTAGTCTATTTTAATGCAGGACACCAAACACACAGTAATCTCTGTCTTGTCTTAATGGAAGTTAAAACTCTTAGCAGGTCAAATATAGTACTGTGCAAATGTGACATCTGGCACTGAAGGTGCTGGGAATCACTTCACAGCTAATCACAGTATATATATAATATACATGGATAGAGATGCCTAGGAGCATCTCTAAAACAATAACATTAAATGATAAGGCCTCAAAGCATTGATAAAGGATGAATTCTTGTAAATTAGACCACTTTCGCCAAGTTACTTTACTGCTCCATGATAATTAGCAATGAGTGAAGTCAGGAAGTGTAAAAATTCATAGTGTTGCACTTACGAAGTAATATTGTTTCCCAGTACAGCAACTAGTCCATTAGTTCTGCCACCAGTCAATGCGTAGGATATCAGTCGACTAGTCTAGATCACGAAACTTCAGTTGAACTGTTCTACTGTATATGAAAACTTCCTCTAGGTTTTAACCATTTCTACGGGCTCTTTATAGCAAGATTTGGCTGTTTAACATGGCCCTGTTTGCCCCTGTTGTTAGATGCCAGAAATACACCTCAGATATAGCTGTTTATTCTATATACTGCATATACATAAAAATATATTGTATAATGTAATAGGCCTATATTTTAAAAATATTGTATATAGCTAACAGCCAAAAAGCTCTAATTCTGAATCTGAACATTTTAGAAAAAAAACAGAAAATGCAGTATTTTTGATGACACTTCTTTTTCAGTCATTCAAGTCATTTTTCTACTGCAATCAAGGGAAGAGCTGGATCAGGGATCACACCCAGGAGGACTTATTGTGCCTTAAGTCCGGATCTTTGGGACTTTTCTTCTTACAGCACCTAATCTGAATAAGAACTTTTTTGTGTGTGTCGCAGACAGAAGTCGTGTGACGCAAAGCTGCATGTCTGATGTACTGGAATGAACCAGTTGAGAAGAACATAGCTTGAAACTGACTGACTTTTTTGTCTGTATTTTTAGTTAAGACTTTGGGAGATGGACTCGTTCCCAGAATTTCTGAATGACTCGTCTATCCACGATGGTTTTGGTGCAAAGGTGCCCCTGCCATGGGCAGGATTCATCACGCTGTCCCTCCTCATGGCCGTGTTCTCCACCACAGCTGTCGTGTTGAACGCTACAGTGATAGTTGTCACCCTCCGGCACAAACAGCTGCGGCAGCCGCTGAATTTTGCCCTGGTCAACCTCGCTGTGGCCGACCTGGGCATCACGCTAACAGGAAGTGTGCCATATGTGGTGACCAATGCCGTGGGCTACTACATCATGGGAAGGGTCGGTTGTGTATTGGAGGGATTTTGTGTTGCATTATTTGGTAAGTCTGTTTAGAGTTCATTCCCACACTAAATAATGATTTTAGACTGTATTATGTAAACTGCACCACTAATGGGCTTCCAGATACTGAAAAATTAACATTTAAAAGAAAATATGACTTCACTCAAATTCAATTACACATATCCTGATATATCCTCAAATGCAATAGCTATAAACCCAGATACTATTATTGTCAAAAATGTTATAATTAGTGTTATGACTTATGACTAATCAAAATGATCCCTATTATTAGGCCTATATTTTTGCTATTAGAATTTTGTGAATTTGATCATATTAGCAAATTTTGGTCTCTATTTATTTGCATTAAAAACTGCTCAAAATTACATTTTTCAAAATACCATAATATTACACTGTCTATACCTATGTACCAGGCACAGACAGTACTTTAGGTAGCCTAAATGGTACTTTGAAAAATACCGAGGTACTGATTGATTCTCGCATTAACGTAGCATAATATCAAGGCTTATGTTCAAAAAGATGGAAATGCCATACTTTTTGTACTCTGTAATGACATGTAGCCTACCGCTAGTGTTTTGTTTGTTGTCTTTACCTGCTCGTGCTCGTGCAGGAGTCTAAGAGCTTCATTGCTGACATTCACAGGAGACATTTGTAAGTTTTATTTAATGTGCAGTAGGTAAGTATCCACTTCATCCAGCGCTCTTTTTTGCTTCCTGTGTCTTTTACGGTATAAACCTCTTCAAACAATTGTGCGTGTGTGACTGTGAACTTTCCGAATGATTCAGACTGAGTCACGAACTAATTCAACGTTCTGCTTGACCGACTGACACAAAAGAACCGATTCAAATAAGTGATTCATCAATTGTTATGATTCTTGTTTTTTGACTGAAGCGCTTCAAAATAGTGAATTTGTAACGTGAATTAGTGTTCATTTTAAAAAAACAAGAAAACAAAACCAGCTTATTATCACTGAAAATAATGTTAACTTTCAGTAGCTTACCTTAAGTAGGTTAGATATAGACTAACAGAGAGTTCATTCAAGGATTCATCAGAATGAGTCAAACAGCGAGGGTACGCGAGTCTTCTTAAACCATTCATTAAGAGATCCGGTTCATAAGTGTCATTATTATTCGTGAATCGGACTAAACCGAATGCACTGCCTGCGTCTCAGTGTGCACTATCCAGCCTAAATAATATGTGCCATTAGTAATATTCAATACTATTTAGCGTGGATAGTATGAACATTGGGATGCAGGGACTGTATTTTTTCATTCACTAAAAAGAATTGAATTAAAAGAGTCACTGATTCCACTTCATGTTTTTGATTCACTATAAAGAACTGAATCATAAGAGTCTGAGACCAGAATATCTGAATAACGTTGTTTTGTTTTTCAGAAAATATTAAAAAACAAATACTTGTTTTACAACCAAATATGACTTTTCAAGGTTTATAGTGTCTAACTGAGAAATATTACTGTGTCATTATTGTGTAAACACCATAAGCATTATCAGTGTTGGGTAAGTTCGGCTACTCAAATAATTAGCTACTAATTACATCTTCAACAGTGTAATTAGATTAATGTACTAATTACTTTATCTAAAAAGTATTGGATTACTTATTACTAATTACTTTCTAAATCCCATATAGCAGCCTAGACTAGTTGAACAATAGAAGGACAGACACAAAATTGCACTTTTAATTCTTTCAAAAAAAAAAAAAAACAATATACAGCTGCATTAATTATTCATAACAAAGTGTGTAAAGAGAGAAGGTTACATTAAAACATACATTTTAACATTAAATTTTGATATTAAATCCACTATTGTTTTATATTGAATTGTTGCATAGTCTATACAGTATTGAATGCAGTTACAGTTACGGTAATTAAATTACAGAAAAAAATAGAGTAATCCCTTACTTTACTTTTCAGGGGAAAAGTAATTAAATTACAGTAGGCTAATTAGATTACTTAGTAATTAATTACACCCAACACTGAGCATGATCAGCCGACAGGCACAAATGTTAACCTTTGAAATGTGAATTAAGTGAACTTCACTCTGATTTCTTCACTCTGATTTCTTCTGTTTCCTCTGTTGACTGCACAGGTATAACAGCGCTGTGCACAGTAGCCCTAATTGCTGTGGAACGGCTGTTTGTAGTGTGCAAGCCTTTGGGTACCATCACATTCCAGAGCAAGCACGCCGCCGGAGGCTTGGCATTATCCTGGCTCTGGTCTCTGATCTGGAATACTCCACCTCTCTTTGGCTGGGGAAGCTACCAGCTGGAGGGAGTCGGCACATCCTGTGGACCTGACTGGCAGAGTCGAGATTTCAAAAACATGTCTTACATCATCTGTTACTTCTCACTCTGTTTCGCTGTGCCATTTGTCATCATTGTGGTGTCATATTCATGGCTGCTCTACACACTAAGACAAGTAAAACTTTGTCCTGTTTTACGCTTTTGCTTCTTTTTTTTATCTTTCACATGAGCTGGTGAAGTTTAGTTTGTTGTTTGCAGTGGTGGACATTAACAAAGTATATTCACTTCATTGGTGTAGTACATTTTTTAAGTATCTGTACTTTATCAGAGTAGCCTATTTTATTTTGGGAAATGTTTACTTTTACTTCATTACATTCTATCACATAATGCCATAGTTTTTACTCCACTTCATAAAAACATGTAGGTAAGTTTGTTTATGGAAGCCTACCCGCCAGGTAAGAAAAAATGTAAATCATAATTAAGTCATAATTTATGTTTTGTAAATTATAATTTAGATATAATAAGTTAAAATTATGCCTACTGTTACATACTAATGACTAATGAAATTATGACATATGACATTTTGCCCTATGTGACGTCTGTACATTTGTCACCACATACTGTATTTTTACTGTATTTGCACAAATTTGCTTTTCATCATTGTATATTTTTTCACTGTTTTGCACAACTGACTTAACTTACATTGATATTTTAGCATATTGAAGTTTAATGTTTTTGACAAGGGCAGGGCAACCTGTCATTCACATGACATCACCGCAATAGCAAACCACAACCATCCAATCAATTCCTGATTGACAAAGTCCCGCCTTACATTTTTTCCAGTTCAAGAAGCCTTTTCACTCAGTTATACATCGCAATGTAAAAAGAAATGAATATCGCGACTTCAATTTCGTGCAGATGTAACCGGTTCTACTCGAGGGTGCCTCTTGAGGCCAGGGGAGTGAGGTTTACACGCACAGCTCTTACTGACCTACGTTACACTCATCCCCTTAAACCTCATTCCCATCCGGGTCACGGCACCAAATGTAACCGTTCCTACTACTGGACCCACTCTGAGGTGCGTTTCCCGAAAGCATCGTTAGCCAACTATGGTTGTAAGTCCCGCTGAACTCTATTGGTAACGACGGAACTTGCGACCATAGTTCGCTTTGGGAAACGCACCCCTGAGCGGGATTCAAACCGACATCTCTGGCATGGGAGGCGGGCACACTAACAAGAACGCTAAAGACTGCAGTCTCTAACGTCGCGCCTCTTGAGGCCAGGGGAGTGAGGTTTACACGCACAACTCTTACTAGCTTGCTTCCGTTACACTGGCTTTAAGTACATTAAGAACCATGTGTTTTTGTACTTTTACTCAAGTAAAATTGAAGTGACTACTTAAACTTTTACTGGAGTAATATTTTATTAGGGTATTACTTCAACCACCACTGGTTGTTTGAAAGAATCTTTTCTTTAACAGGTAGCCAAGATATGTGGAGGTGCGGCAGCGAGGGCAGAGGCTAAGGTGGCACGGATGGTGGTGATGATGGTATTGGCGTTCCTCGTGAGTTGGCTACCATATGCTACTCTGGCTCTAACAGTCATCTTCAACCCTGATGTTCAGTTGCCTGTGCTGGTGAAGGTGGTACCCATATACATGGCCAAGAGCAGCACTGTTTACAACCCTATGATCTACATATACATGAATAAACAGGTGAGTGAAACAGATGCAGATGAATCATGTTCATCAGTATGATTTGCCTAGTTTAACACAGTAAAGACATTCACACCCAGCCTGAAAATTGAGTTATTGTATCCCAAAAGAAAGAACCAATTCTGAAACGAATCATCAGTAATTCCATCTTACTTCCTGCACAAGCCTATGTAGGTTTATAACAAATTTGCATAATGCCAGTGTATGGTCTTTATTGGCTGCCCGCAAACAACGTCTACTTTGACCCGCCCTCAAACACTGCAGTTGTAGCTGAGGCCTGGAAGAGTTTGATTTGTGTTGTCGACACGTCGAGAAGATGCTGTTTTCTGACCTGTGGAAGCAAATTAACTTTGCGTGCACTTCCTAAAAATGAGGACTCATGCTCGAATTGATACTGTTAAACCATTGTTACTGTTTGTATCACTGTGTACCAAGTGCTGAGGAAGCATCCGGAACGGAAATCCATATATGGTAATGAGCATTTGGTTTCCGACATGTGCTGTAAGTGGTAGACCAATCATAACAGACTGGGCCATCTGACCAATCAGAGCAGAGCAGGCTCTCAGAAAGGAGGGGTTTAGAGAGACCGAATACTTCATCGAAGCATTTCATACACTTCAAAAAGAGGTTAAATTAATAGTATAAATTACCTTTAAATTAATATGAAGAGTTCAGATGGAAAAGCCGCTAAACGCCACCTCCGTCAAAAATGAGATAATGATATTTAGCGAATGCTCTCCGCACACAGTATACGTTCATCAAATAGCCTGCTTTCGCTTCAAATCCGCTAAATCCCAGTGTCAGCCCAGTCAGAAATACCGGCTCCTTGACAGAAACCACCAAACGCCACTTCTCTTTGGCTGAATCCCAAATGACACCTTAAGCCCTCACGGTCTTCCTCTGAGTCCGCACTTCCGCGACGTAATGCCGCTTTGACTGCCGGGGTAAAGTTCTCTGCGTAGCTCCCGAACTTGCGGGCTCAGCTGAAGTGCGCATCGAGGGCGCATAGCGGCCACAAAGGGGGCGCTCGCGAGCACCCTTCTGAAACCTAAAATGATGAATGGGACACCCTACGGTCTCGTGGACTTAACGGACACACGCACGCGGTAGCCATTGTAAGTCAACAAGACCGAATGTGCTATGAAGGTCCTGTCCCAAATGACACCCTAAACACTCACGGCCTTCCTACGAGTCCGCACTTTCGTGACGTAACGTCGCTTTGACTGTCGGGAAGAAGTCTGCCGCGGAGCTCGCGCCAGTGCGGGCTCAGCAAAAGTGCGCATCGAGGGCGCAAATCGGCCACAAAGGGGGCGCTCGCGAGCACCCTTCTGAAGCCTAAAATTAACAAATGGGACACCCTACGGTCTCGTGGACTTAACGGACACGCGCACGCGGCAGCCATTGTCCACAAGACCGGACGTTTTACTATGTCTTGTTGTCCAAAGAGGTGGACTTAGAGGTTTTTCATATAATTTTGTTAAGGTGGGCTGTTTGAAAATAACGTTCTTTTCTAGTTCCAGAAGTATGCAATACCACTTCTGATGTGTGGAAAGGATCCCTGGCCTTCAGAGGATGATGCATCTGATGTTCAGACCGTCGTGTCACCGTTGAACAACAAAATTAGCCCAAAGTGACTTACCATTCACTACACTCTGGTAGTGCATAATAAAGGTGCTTCTCTGCTTAAAGTGTGATGAATTAATGAACACTTGTTTTCTTTCCTGTATGTATTCATATTGAAGTTGGTGAGGGGTGGGACATATAGAATGTATTGTCCTTAATATTGTATAGGCCAATAGGTTTTCATTCACATCTTATTACTTGCTAATGCTATTCTGAACTAGCTAGGGACGTTCTCATTCTAGACAGCATTTCATTGGACAAAAATGTGTATAAGCTCCTGTGTGCAAGATAAGCCAACAGTATTTTTTGTCAATTTTTTTTCACCAGAAGAAAAAGACTTTTTTTTAAATTGTAATAATATTTCACAATATTACTGTTTTTACTGTATTTCTGATTAAATAAATGCAGACTTGGTGAGCGTAAGAGACTTATTTCAACAGACATTCAAAAATTTCACCAACTTTTGAATGCTAGTGTAACTATTGAAGGGCACTACAATTCTAAAACCCTTAAAGGGGACCTGTTATGCCCCCTTTCACAAGATGTAAAATAAGCCTCTGATGCCCCCAGAGTGTGTATGTGAAGTTTTAGCTCAAAATACCCCACAGATAATTTTTTATAGCATGTTGTTGCCACTTTTTGGGGTTGAGCAAAAATGCGCCGTTTTAGTGTGTGCCCTTTAAATGCAAATGAGCTGCTGCGCTCGGCCTAAGAGGGCGGAGCTTCAAGAGCTGGACGCACTATAATGTCAGAAACTGCGAATATATGCTGCATGGAGATAGAACAGGTATAGTTTAGTTCAATTACGGTTATAACTTATGTTGTCTTGTTTTTATCCACTATATTAGTACAAGTCTGTTTACCGATGAGTTTTATAACGTTTATTGTACTTAACACAAAATATGAAGCGTCTGTTTTCACTCTAGAAGATCACTGTAAGAGCTTAATAAAACAGTGCACGTGTGCATTAAAATATTATCCATAAACTCTCTCTCCCTTGCATTATCATCAAGATATACAGTGAAGTACACAGAAACACTCGTTACAACAGTAAACAAATATATAAAGACCTTATGCTTTTTCGGGTGGTGCTTAATAAACTGGTAAACTTTATATCCGTAAATCAACTCCGATGAACTGTAATAAAGTGCTCTCACCTTCATTACTGCCATATCCAGTATCACTCTGGAGGCTGTAAACTGGATCACGAACAGTTTGTACTGATCTATCCTTGAGTAACAAATTTTTAGCTCAACCTCTGTTTTGTACTGTCCCTTTGTATTGACATTCGTTCACAAAGAAGTCCGGTGTGAAATGATTCGTGCAGACATTAACGAATTTCGGTAGAGTTGAGGGATCATTTTCTTTGAAAACAAAATTAATCCAAGTCGTCTTCAGCGGCTCAGATTTCAGGAGTAAATGGAGAGAGCTCTGTGGATTAATCCATCCAGCTACAGAACACCTAAAACGCTTGGGAGACATTCTCGTCAGTGCAGCAATGGCGGACTGTGTACAACTCGCTGTGAACTCGCTCAGGGCGGTTCTATGTTAAAACAGCAGTGTCCGTCAACATTCGTGGGCGGGGCCTGTGGCTAACGTGATGTCACACTACCAGGAACCTGCAAACAGCTTATTCTGAGACGCTGCTTATGATTTATGGGGATTAAAAGAAAAGGAGTGGTTGGATTTTTATCATTATAGGGTGGTTGTGTACACACACTGCCAACACACATTTATAGCCAAACACCATGCAAAAACAGGTCCCCTTTAAATCAGTCAAGAACGCTATATCATCTGATAGTCATCTAGATCCCAAAGCCCCAGATGAATTTTGCAAAGTAATCAGATTAAATCATTCTTATTACTTTCCAATTAAAATAGCCTTAACCCACAGATCTACTTTATTAACACTGAAGTCTTTCCGTAGCTGTACAAAAGTGTTATTGTAATATTATGAATTGCATTTCCATGTTCTTGTACAAATAAGTGACACAGTTGTTTGTTCATTAAGTTTATTCTGTATTAATCATTAGAAAATAAAATTTCAATATTGATTAAAATCAAGTCCAGGCCAAAATAAATAGGAAAATTACAAAAAATGCATCAATACAAAACCTAGAGGGATATTATAAGTCATCTGCTACGAAGAGAAACCCTTTTTTCTTTTTCTTCATGGAATAAAAACCATAACAGAGCAAAGATAAAGACTTTCAAATGGAGAACATCACCACGCATCTTTCCGTTACATATGTACATATGTTACACTATAATCTTAAGTTTCCTTACAGCATTATTAAGAAAAAGAATATAATAGTATAGCAACAACTCTAGATGAAAATGTGATAATCAACAGATGTGGCTCTGAAAACTTGTGTAATACTTTTTTCCATTTTTTTGTTAACATATCAGCGTTAACAATACAGAGGAGTGCACTTCCCCCCCCTCTTCTGTTTGTCCCAGCATTGAAAGGTGAAATGTAAATGACATATAGATTTCACTAAACCGTACGCACAGTCACAGAAAAAAGTACAAAATTCGCCCACCTTGATACACAAAATATGAATAGAAAACAGGGAAAACAAATTGCACGTTACAGTAATTTGTGCAAAGACGAACAGCAATGTGCTAATAGTAAAATCCCATTGGTATATTAAGAAACCAAATTTTTTCTTTCTATTCAGGAGTCCCTGACACGAGGTAAAAGTTAAATCTTTAGTTTAATAAGTTTTTTTGAAAAGTTTTTTCTTTGTTTAATAAAAATAATGCATATTTTATTGTCCTTACCAGTAATTGCTACGAATAGTACAATGTGCCAAGAATGTGCATTGGTCCGTTTACAAGATACAGTATAATTGACATGAAGACCAGAACACAACGTTTCATTTATTTTTTTTTTCCACACGGATCATTTCAGCCCTTTCAGATGTGCACACGCAGTGTTTCAATGACAGTATTCGGTTGACTGAAAAGCACAGTACTCTTCCAAAACACAAGAGATCAATAACACTCAAGAACAACAACATCCGACAAACCCTACGTTTCCCTTTATTTAAGCTGTAGTGAAGCTTTACACTTCAAGGCAGTGGCCTTTGCAGTCTTACTTTTTTTTTTTTTTGCCCATAGTGCTCAGCATTAATTTGCCTGTTGGAAGTGACAAAAGGTCAATTGAATTGATGTAATCCCATGTTGAGGCCTAAGGACAGAGATTTACAACACTTTAAAGGCAAAAATGCTCACAAAAAGGACGCTTCAAATGCTGATATGTTTCCCCTGCTCTAAAAGAGGTATTTCCAGAAGCCAGAGCTGAAGTTAAAAGAAAGAAAAGCAAAATAAACACAAAAGTGGGGGAAAGGGGGTCAGTATTGCTTAACCAGTTTCTTGCCCTGCTTAAAGGGATAGTGCACCCAAAAATGAAAATTCTGTCATTAGATACTCACTCTTGTGTCATTTTTTTCTAGGTTGGCAGACATGATCATTATGATTACATTTACATTAATGCATTTGGCAGACACTTTTATAGGCGTTTTCAGACCTGTAGATTGTTTGCTTTGTTCCGAAACAGGGATTAAAATACTACTGTTGCAATTTCTTCTTGGTTTGGTTTTCATAAGGAAACATTTCTAAACAGACCAAAATTTGTTAATACAAGTCACATGCAAGTAACCTGTCCTCTCATTGGTCAGAATGCACCTGTTTATGTTCCGGGATTCCGCTCAATTCGGTCATCCCTCAAGATAGGATAAACAACAGCTCCACTGGCTTATTGTGTTGTATTACCAAAGTCCCTTTGAGGCACGTCATTTCACTCGGCGGCCATCTTTGAAACGCCTCTCGGGCAGCTATTTTAGTCAGGCAAGTACAGTTATCTCTCTGAATGGGGAAACATCAAATTCTCCAAAGCTGTTCACCAAGCTTACGACTAAAATTCATATTTGAAATCACCAATGAAATTCGCTCATAAATTTTGCTTCTAAATGCTCAAGTCATGACCAAAAAATAAATAAAAAAAATAATTCAGGCTAGACCGAGTGTGCCGCACAATCCTGAAAAGTGAAGCCAAAACGTTTTGATTGCCCCCAGGTGGCTGGTTTCAGTATAGGTCATAAACCCCGCCCCCTCTCCATGTAATCTAATGGGACGTGAAACAAACGAAACAACTAAATTACACTTCAAATAAATTTTTTCCAAAGATGTTTTTATATATATATATATATATATATATATATATATATATATATATATATATATAAAAATAGAAAAGGAACTGGCCCCCAGATGTGTCCACGACATTAAGTCTGGCCCCCTTTTAAAAACATTTGGACACCCCTGATTTAAAGCATGAATCAAGTATTCATCTGTATTTTTATGCGATTTGGCTGACTTTCAAGATTTCAATTAGACATTTCACTTCGTTTTTCTCCAAGTTAACCCACGATTCAAACACTGCTGCTGAGTTTGTTTTCAAGCGGGCTGAGACCACCTCGTTTAGGTGATCTCGGACCAATTTTTTAGGTGCGGATCAGAGCGAGATTGCCGTGTTCATATATGCCTAAACCAACTGAACTAAGGGAGAATATGCACCAGATTCCGAAACAAATGCTCCAAACAAACCAGGTGTGAAAACGCCCTTAAATTGCACTTTTTATTCCCTCTGAATCAAACCCATGTCCTTGGTGCTGCTAGTGCTATTCTCTACTGTTTATATACTGTTACTATATATAATAACTTTTGAGCATTAAATATTATCCCCGTGTTCCATGGGAAAACAAGAACAAAACAAAAAAAAACAGCAGTTTTGATGACATGACAGTGACTGTGAGTGAATAAAACAGGATTTTCATTTTTGCACAAACTGTTCCTTTAAGGATGCATGATGCGAACATACACTTCAAACAACCTAAAACTCCCCCATAATCATATTTTGTCGTCATAATCATCTTCATTATCATCATTATTATAAAACTAAAGGAAGATTTCAGTATTCAAAACACCTAAATACATCGGTGGAAATGATTGGTTGATCTGAAACCCTTGCGCAATTTCTAGATCAGCTATAGATCAGCCAGTGGCAGCAGGCTTTTCCAAGTGGCAGCATGTTTCTGGTGAGGGTCGTACAGTTTAATTGCAGACTAATTAAGCAGCATTGTTAATGCACAAAGCATTTACCATTGCACCTTCCTGTGCACCTCCCCTGCACAAAATATGCAACGAAACACGCACACGAACCCTTAAAATGGGAAGTCCTTTTCGACAGACTCTTTTAATATACACAAACAAGACACACGATTCTGTAAGCCCTACTAAATTCCCCATAAAGGAGGTCAACGTTCGTGACCCATACTGCATGCCATAGATTTGAAGGAAACACTATGTCGGTTATGCTTATGAAACGGACACTGAGAAAACGACTTGCATATCTTGTGCGGGTGTGTCACAGACATAACCTCATATAAAATTGGCTTTTTTGTTCTATACTTTTCACAAACAAGTATGAATGCATATGAGCAAAGAATAAAGGCAAAGAATTTAATAAAGTACAGTACCTATTAAAATAACACCAAATTTTGTCTTTTTTGTAATGCAATAACATCAATTAGGATTAATATTGCTGCTTTTTTGTACAGTACATAATTACAAAATATATAATGTCTCTTTACAAAGTTTTTCTTTTGCTTTATATATTACAAGTCATTTACAGCATATTATGAAATATCAAACAGGCTATCCTAAATTAAAAAAATAACCTGTCTGCTAGTGCATTCAACACAAATGCTGAAATCCTCTTGAAATCCACAAACCTGCATGATATCCTTATTGTAAACCAGTGTTGTAGAATTAGCGTTTGTTCTCTAAAATATGCCTTAACCGTTACTAAAGTAATCATACGGGCGAGTCGAAACTAAAGCCTTTGTGGAGGGATATGCCATACTTGCTTGCATTGAGCTTGCAACGTGCTTGATATGCAAAACCCTTAATAAAGTGACTGAGGTAATGACATATTCTTTCTGATTGTCATCACCTTGGAAACAGCCTGCCCCTGTGTACCTCGCCTCGCTGCTCATTGGTCCATTTCCTGCAGTGACGGTACGAGCAGCCAATTAAAGTTCGGGGCGGTCCTTCTTAGCTCCTCCCCGGTGCCGTGACTGCCAAGTTCCTGCATGAACAGGAAGCGAGCGCGCGGCACCGATGCGTCCGTTCTTGTGGTGCCTTTCTGCTCTGCTGTAAAGGCACTTCTTTAGGTAGTAAGCCAATAAATAAAGTTTATATTTTTTTGTTTCGCTGATCAGTTTCTGAGGAACAAGCAGCAGCCGCTTACCAGGTGCTATAAAGTGGTAATGCATATCATTTCGTCTGCCAGGTCCTCCTCGTATGGCGGTCTGGGTTCGGGGTCCGGTTCCTCATCGCTGTAGCTAGCCGAGACATCTTGCAGCTCGTAGTCTCTGTGGCCCAGTATGGGGAACACGTTGACGCCATTGACTACCGGCGTAATGCCGCCGTTCAGGAGATGGCTGGCGGCGCTCTCCATTTCGTCGATGGTCATCTCGCACGCATCCGCGATCTCGTGCTTCGTGGCAGCCACGAACTTTGGATCCTTGGCGTATCGACCCAGTCCTTCTGATATCAAGACCTGCTCAAATATGAGAAAGGATGAAATTATGCTTTGTTCTGTCAGCATAAATGCTGAGATCTGTTCTTCACTGTCACATAGTCAGACATACTGTCACTGCACGTAGAAACATATTGTTCTGAAACTAGAAACTTTTCAAAAGAGGGAATGAAAACAGGTATATTAGGCTGCTGTCACTTTAAGACCTGACGCAGAAATCCATTATACTATTACACATGCGTTTTTTTCTCAACTGTTTACGTTCACTTAAAACATAATTGACTATGTTTACGTGAATACTCGCCAAGACCGGCATTTTGACATTATTTTGTGTGTATTTGCCTGGTTACGTGCAATTAGCAGCGGAAAAAAAACTCAATTTAGTACTGAGAGGCGGCTTTATGCGAGCACACTTTGAGTGTGAACACAAAATCTGCCGGAATGAGTAAAATGTATATATTATATATAAAATTCGACCTGCCAAAGTGGCTAGTAGAAGTGACTGCGTTACATGCCACTGCTGAAATCCACACGCATTTAGCGGGTGTTAATATCAAGCCTGTCTATTACTACTTACTACTATTTTGACTACTTACATCTCATAAATGAAAACAGGAGTTCTCAGACTCACCGCCTCTACCAGGCTGGTAGCGCTACCTCTCTTCTGGTGGTACTGGTTTCGATACTCCGGTGGGACCTGCAGATGAACAGGTGAGTAGTTCCTCTGCTGGTACTCGGGATCATCTGTATACCATGAACTCTTCCTGATGGATGAGTGACTGCTGCTTGCGCTGTCCCTCAGCGGACGGTCCACACGGATCAGCGGCGTGTAGTACGGCGTTCTGTCTTTACTTGCAGGAGTGAGAGGAGGTGACGCCCACGATCTGGTAGATCGAGTAGGTGAAAGCCTGTGAGCCCTGCTGGAGTCTAGACCCGCTACCGCCATCACCTAGAACGACAAGTACAGTGGTCAATATTATTGCATTATCTTAATACACAGTACTTAGTGAATATACTGCACATAATACTATACTGGCATCTAGGATAGTCATAATATTTGATAATATTTCATTAGTTGATACCAATATCAATTTCTTGCATGCTATTCGATACTCTTCTTTATATATAAAGTTTAATATTGCATGTAAATATTAAAAATAAAATGAAAAAACACTGTATAATGATATCATGGTTCTTCCATAAAGTCACTTTACATTTGGTTAAACACTACTGTCGTATTTAATGATACCTGATGTTGCATGAGATGTAATGGAAGAGCAGTTCGCTGGTGAGGAAGATCATCTTGACTGCCCTGTCTGCGCAGACACTCAAAATTGAATGATGGTCTCCGATTACCTATAAGCGAGAGAGATTAATATCTTCTGACAGTCACGCTGAACCATAAAGCAGAGGGCCTGTTTCTACAGAACAAACCAAATTTTGCAATTTTAAGTATGGAACCTCAAGACTTGCCTTGCGGTGTTGGAGGAAGCAGTCTTCTCTTTGGTGATCTACGTGGATCGTGATAAAGGGGCTGCTCGTCATCATCATAGTAACCGTCAGGATGGTGGTAACCCCGTGGCGTCTCGTACTCCTGATCACTATTGGGGTACCTGCATACGGTAAATATCCATTAATACATTTCTGTAAATTTGATTTATTTATAGTTTGTTGTGTGACTGGTCAAGCAACAGTCACAATAGTTTTACCTATCACCCGACAGCATGCTGTCATCTTCGTAAAACTCCTCTCCGCTGTAGTACTCTCCAGAGTAACGATCTTCTTCATACTCCTCTTCGCGGCGTATAGTGGGTCGTCTTCTGTCGCTGCCCTGCGACCTGCATGAAGGTTAAGAGGTCAGCGAGAAGCTGGTTAGATTGTGGTCAACGAGTCAGCAAAAGACCATGCACTACCATGCAGACGTACAGCTCCAGACTGTAGTTGGACCTCATTAGTAAACAAGCACAACCTCATTGAGACAGCAGTCAGCGTTTCATAGCTTTTCTGGTTCTGCATGTAGTATTTACACAGTGGCTAGTCTCTACTCAAAGATGTTCTACTTGGAAATGTATATATATTAGGGGTTGAACGACTTCAGATTTTTTTAAAGTCGACATTTATGTGATTAAAGTTGAGTAGACGTCAACTAGTCACTGATGACGTCATTAACGAACAAATAAGCTGCCTGAACCTCAAGCTGAAACTCGAACGCAGGTCGCCTTGTGCATGGCATATGACAGTGCTACCCACAAGGCTATTGTCTTTGGATCGTCACAGATTTCTGCTCGTTCTAAATCAGATGCAGATAAAGTATCACAATACAGATATATGAATGCGTTAGTGAGAGAGCGATTACATGTGAATTAATTCTACCTGACAGCATCTCTCTACTAATAGTGAAGCTATGGGTTTTATTTACTAAGAAATATATGCTAGAACTTTTCAGTTTCTAAGCTATTTTATTGATAAATCACAGAACAGTGTTGACAATATATATCTGTGCTACTGAATGTTTCTGTGTATGAGCTACTGTCTGTATGTGTGTGGGTTAAAATGCAGCAGCACACATTAGTTCAGAACGGCGATTAACTAATGTGTACAATAAACTGTTGTCAATACTGAGCTTCCAGATGGTATAATCTAACATATCTTGTGGAGCGCTCTCAGAGTATGCATTGGTTTGTCATTTACTGCTGGATATGGAGCGTAAATGTGGACTTCAAAGATTTCTTATCCTGTTGCGCCCTCTATAGGCAACGACCAGTGACTAGTCGATGTCAAGCTTAAAGCTTCATCGCAGAGCATTAAAGTCAACTAGTCGGTTAGTCAGTGCAACCCCTAATATATAGCAAATAATTAAAAATATTATATATACAGTATATATTGGATATGCGCCTAATAATAGCAGGCATTTATCTAGGTTAACATTAGAGCGAACAGCCATGTAAAGAGGCTAACATCGTTAGACTACTACTCACACGTTTCAAATGAAAAGCCATGTTTGAGGTTGATGAATGATAGGCGAATGTTTGGATTTCCTGACCGACATAATTACCACATGGACCAGCCGCGTTAACGATCTGTCCTTCACAGATTGCGTGACTTCGGCAAATCCTGTGGAGTTTTTCTGCGACTAATCGTTTAATTAAAATTGGGTCGACTAAGTCTCTTCTCGTCGACTAACATTTAGTCGACTATTGGGGGCAGCCCTATAATTTACTACAACTTTAAATCATGAATGGTGTGTTGCTTGGGAAATTACTGCTTACATACAAAATACTGAGCAAACTGTACATCTTTCCCTCCCAGCCATGCTTTTTTTTAAAAGATATGGCATCTACTCTAAGGTCTATAAACTAAACAGACTAGCAGCCCCACTGGCCCAATTTAGGACATCTCAACATTCCTGCAGAGGTGAACTTAAAGGACAACTCTTGTTCTAGACAAATTAGGTACATAATTTAGAAATAAACACTGTGTTTAAGTGTTTATGCATTTCTATAAAGTATTAATCTAATGAGTCATCCTTTAAGGCAAGCATTTCGTTTTGTTAGCACCAGTTATCCAGCAGACACATGCAGCAAGCCCCTTCTCTTTCCATTCATCACCCAATCACAACACACAGAGACTCAAAGACTTATCCTGATTGGTTAATTCTTTACTAGATGTTCCTATAAACTCTTTCCAGTTTTGAAAGTCAATCTGTGTGTGTGTATAAAGCCCGGTCCCAAATAGCGCCAGTCAACCAGTCTTGTGGACTATTGCAGACATGTAAAGTCAACATCAAGCACCATGTGGGACGGGGTTGAGGTAGAAAGCCCAATGCCATTACCCACTAGCCACAATTCTGCTTATCATTCACCGTCTGTTTTTATACAAGCAAAAGTACCTGCTATGTAAACATATAATACCTAATGTAACATACCTAATGTACGTCTCATAGTAGCGCCTTCTGTTCCAGAAAGCAGAGAGATGGTTAAGAGAAAGCATTTCGGTTAGGAAGGAAAGAGAGAAAGGTGGAGAAGAGCAGGGGAATAGGGAAGAGGAATGGATAGACACATATATCATACAGTATATACAGGATATATACAGCATTTTTATATATGTGAGGCTGTTTTCACACTTGGTTCAATGGCTTTGTCCAAACCCGAGTTGAATTACACCACATCCTCTGCCCCTCGTGTGACTTTTTACACTGCATTATGTGGTTTGACTAGCTCAATAAGGACCAAAAACATGGAAAGTCTGGTTTTCTTTACTTTTTGAAGTTGGTAAAAACTGACCATGGAGGGTCTGTACATAAATTTGATTAATTTTGGGGTCAGTCTCCCAAAACCTGAGCCACCAAAAGTGACCTTTTTTGCTTATAAATGAACTAATTGGTCAAGAAATATTATTGTGTTTTCCTCTGATTTCTTGGGGCAGTCTAATCTTTGTTCAGATGACCAGATCACTACCCATATTATCAATAGGTTTTTGAAACCCTTCATTAAAGTGATGAGACAGGAAGTATAGCCGATCTCAATGTCGGCCATTTTGCTTGTTGATCTCATTAAAAACTTCCTGAACACCTCAAATGGACTCGGGTCTACACCAGATGCTTTAGAGTGAAAACCAACACTCTAACTATTTTACGTTTTGGCGAATTAGTGGCTAATTTGTATGAATTTGTGCAATCTCATTTGTACTGTTTATGCCCCATCGAAGGTTAGGTTTAGGGATGGACCTTCATGCTAAATTTTTCTAAAAATCATATTTCGTACAAATTCAAACAAAATCAGCACCTCATAAAATAGTCGTTTTCTCATGAGATTGAGTTTGTGAAAACACCTTGAAGAAAACATGGTATCACCACAGTCAGATAATGGACCAGCGTAGTTGAGAGGAAGACAATGGGTGGGACAGGCACCAGGTGGTTTGATATGAAGGTGGATAAATGCTAAAAAAGGAAAAGAATTTCAGATCTTATGGTCTAAAGGTGTGGTCACATTAGCGGAATTTCAGTTCTTGGTCAACGCAGCAAGTTCACGGGACCAACTTGAACCTGTTGCGAAACCTGCATGGGGAAATCTTTCACCCTCACACAAAATTCCCAAGTGCCTGACTTCCTACTGAAAATGGATTTTGCCTGCAAAAATTTGCTGAACAATAAACGTGACCACACCTTAAAGCTGATGATAATGTGAATGAATAATCATCTAAATGCATAAATGTAAATGGATGCAGAATTTAAAAGTCACTTTCTTGTTTTCCAATCTACTAAAAAGTACTTAAAGGTGAAGTAAGCGATTTGTGAAAAACGCTATTGAAAGTAGACTGGACCAATCACCACAACACACTTGTAGCCAATCAGCAATAGGGGGCGTGTCCACTCATAATGGGGGAGGAGAGAGAGTGAGCAAGAGGAAGATTTAAAGAAAGACTGTAGAAAGAGAGATGGCTGAGAGGCATTACAAAAGAGAAAAGGTCAGAGGAATATTCCTGGAAAAAGAGGGGTTTTAATCAGGCAAGATCTTTACTATTGCTTTGCGTGTTCATGCATTTTGGGGGCGGAGCAATGAAGGGAGGGGCTTGTTTGTTTGGGTGGATTTCAACAGTGTTCAACAATGATTCTCAGAAATCGCTTACTGCACCTTTAAGAAGCTGCATAGACCTTAAAATACATCCTTCCTGAAGCAATTCCAAACAATCCAAAGGGATCAAAGGAATTGGTTTAAGAAGTTGGTGATATTCATGAGATTACACTATACTCTGCTAGCATACTGCTACTTGTCAAACCATTGAATACATATGAATAAATATATCAAAAATGTGAGAGTAAGTTCGATGAACAAAAAACAAGCATTCACCTTTGCCCATGTGGGGTCCTGGGCTTCTCATATTCTCCATAATACGATCCCGGGTAGCCATTAGCGGGCATATGCTCGTAGTACCGATTGTGTCCTCCGTTAGGTAAACTGGACATGTTGGCGTTGTTTAGGTTGATGTTGGTAGACTTGGGCGACTTGTTGTAGGAGTTGTGATGATGATGGTGATGATGGTGGTGGTGGTGGCGATGATGGTTTTGCTGCGCCATTGCATTGGCACGGCCCAGGCGCCCCACAGGTTGTTCCATGTGGGCGTAATGTGGGGGCGGCTGCACCTGCAGGGGGCGCTGTGTGGCGTTCGTCTGGTGGCCAGAGCTCCTCCGGGTGTCTCCGTTTATGTGGTTAATGTGGTTGCCAAAGAGTCCTCCGTTTCGCTGTGAAGAAATACTTGTGTTTGTAAGTTCAAAGAAATGCGCAATGGACGAAAATATAACGCCATATTTGAGTTTTCGCGGATTAAACATGGGCTAAAATCCCATTCACACCAAAAACGATAACTATGAAGATAACTATAAAAATAACTATATCCACACCAATGGACGATAATGTTCAGTTTATTATAATAGAGTGCCCCTTTTTCATGTCTGCCATTTTAAATGCTCGAGCTCTTTAAAGTCAGGTGGATTCCGATTGGCTGTCATTGTTTTTATCGTTCATCAGCTGGACAAAATCATTCTGAAAGTGATTCCAACGATATTGTTCATCTGTGTCATTATCATTATAGTTGTGATGTGGACTTTGCTATTCTCAAAATAAGAATGATTGTTAAACGTTTATAGATATACTTGTAATAGTTATCGCCATTGGTGTGAATAGCCCTTAAGGGATAGACATACAGGCTGTAGTTGTAAATATTGTCCTTCAGCTGATGCAAAAAACAAAAATGTCTTTCTTGCTGTCAAACAACCTTTTATCCATTTGCGAAAAATTAAATATGGCGTCTTTGACAGTTTATCCAATGCTAAAATATTCGAGATTGCCATTTTTAATGATCTCATGGGAAAAAGAAGTTGGAAAGGAGGTAAAATGGCGTATGGTGTGAGTGAATTTCATGAACTGATTAAATCTGAACTGAATTTGAAATCAAGAGAAATGCAAATACAGTGGATTACACTGAATTATATATATATGCTACGCTAAAGCTAACAGTTATTACTTATAAACCTAGTTAAGCCGTCGATACTATCACTGAAGTCAACAATTGATTGTAGATTGTCAACTTGGTGAATTTATCCATGTTCAGTGTCTTAATCTTAGACTTATAGTATATGTGTATACGACCTCCGGGGATGGCGAATAATTCTTTGCAACTCACTTAAGGAACCGTTACTACTCAATTCAGAACTGTTAAAGTAAGACAGATCGATTTTATAAGGAGAAAGGGGTCATAAAAGGTGAGTAATTTACCCTATAAATTTCTTCGTCCTCCTCTGGCAAAAAGTCTACTAGCTCATCATCCTGCAGGTCACATGATATCGCACGGCGTATTTCTGGCCCAATGTCATGCAGCGTACGGAGGCCAGCCTGTAACCGTGACGACAAGATAGCTAAGGACCTGTTCTTCAATGGAAAGCCCTTGAACAGCAGCGACATGTTGAGAACGGAGACCCTCACACACACATGCCACCAGGGGGCAGTTTACCAGACACATTGACACAAACAGGCTTGACGAGACAGTTCCAGACAGGACAAATTCATGAAAGATGACAACAATCACAGTAGACAAAGAGGAAAAACACTGAAGCTCCTTCATAATTGTACACTACAACTAATACACTTACTATCCTTTACTGTGACTTTCTAAAAAGGACTGTATTAGCCACAGATGCTATTTTGAAATACTGCAAATTCTTTTTTTTGTCACCAAAAAATTTCAAGTGCAAAAAAATTATATCTATTGTTAGTTAATCACACTAAAGATTATGTTTGCAAAGAAATCAAACACATTAACAGTGTTTGATTTATGAGGATGGACACCAACAAAATGTCTTAAAACAATGATTCATGAATTATAACTCTAAAGTGATGGCAAACAAATACAAACACTTCAAACTACATGTAAAACAGACAGAAATACATTTACAGTTCACCATTATCACACAGAGGGATCCATATTCAAGCTAAAACCACATTAGCGCATCCAGAAACAGAGAGATCCAGTTGAGGTAAAGAAGGTCTCATGCAAAGGAAACAGTTTATTCAGTCAAATTTGTTTAAATTATTCCAAATCGTACAGGGTGTTCACACTGACAGTGATTTGATTTTAACTGACAACAAAATCTGCTCCAATTTGAAGGATATTCTATCGTAAAAATGCCTACTTACGAAAAAAATATAGTTGATACTAGAACTGCACGATTCTGGTTAAATTGAGACTCATGATTTTTTGTTTCAAACAGAGATCAGGATTTAGAACAGACAACTAAACAAAATAACCTAATTTACTAGAAGTTTTGACAAAATGCTAATTGTAATTGCTGCAGCTAATTCCGGCAGTTTAATTAAACTGAATGAATTATTTAAAATGACTGCATGAATGATTCAATGACTCACTCATAAATACTTCACTTTCATTTTCATTACTGGATGAATCAGCATTTTTGAACAAATCTCTTGAGTGAATGATTCAATGACAAATACATTTTTTAACACTCACCTGGTGGCATAACGATGTAATCGATACAATTGTTATTTAAGTTACTTTTTTACCTTTCTCTGGGTCAGCTGCAGTGCCAACGCAGGTTTGAATGTTCCTGTGTGACTTTGTCAAAGGTTTAATAGACACAGGAGCATCGTTGTCATTTAGGAATGAGATTGTGTGGGTGTTTGAATCGAGATCGCGATTGTTTAACGAATAATCATGCGGCCCTAGTCAATGCTATGGCACACCCTGAATATACAGGAGCTAATAATTAAACCATTAAAATTAATATATAGTTTTAAAATAAAAGCAATCAAACCATTAAACGACATCAAAGAACCATGAACAAGTGAATGTTTTGTTAGATTACTTAAACATTAACTTCAAGTAAATATTTTTGGTCATAGACGTTCAGCAAACAGAAAAGTTTGGGAATGTCTGGAGTACATTAAGATTAAATTATACTCCATTCCTAAATAATTAAAGAACAGTAATTTGTGCCAACAAAACAATAATTCAACATAAATGGCTTTCCGAGAGAGTTTGAGAGCGACCTACAGCAATGTAATTTCTGTCAGTGTGAATGCACCTCAAGGCCAAAACTAATGCATACACAATGTAAGCTTACAAATACCAATTTGATAACAATAATGTGCCTTAATAAAAGAACACACAACCTATTAATACACTCTAAAGAATCAGCAAAATTCAATCTCCAAAATACACACATACCTGCAGGGCGACGGCCGTGTTGTTCTGTGCTGGGTGAACGCCCACCAGGCCTTCCTCTTTGCGTTTCTTGAATTTCCTAAAGTAGTCCTGTATCAGGAAAGTGGCATAGAACTTCCCCACCGTTACCTCATCATCTGAGTGAACAGACCACACACACGGCTTCGCTGTCAGCAAGTAGCTTCAACGCACGCATACACACCTCTGCGTAACGCACGTTGCGAGACAGAAGTTGACGCCAAGAGATGCTTCGTGTTATTATAACTACATAGTCATTGAAAGAGAAAAACAGCTACAATCTGTTAATTAAATTCTAATGAAGCCTTAAGTATTGTCTGGATTTCTACACAAATGGCTCCTAAAATGTGACCTAAGTCTAGATAACAAACACAGACAGTCTTAATTAACAAACACCACATATATGACTAAGGCCTAGTACACACTTACACGGGTATTTTTTTCCTCCTTCGTTTAAAAAAAAAAAAAACGCATCCATGTGAAAACGCAAAAACACTCAATAAGAGCTGTCAAAAGCATGCCAAACCAACAGGTGGCAATATAACCCTAACCGTACAACCATGTTGGCCAATCAGAGGCCTGGAAAAAAGGTTATTACCGGTTCCAGTTCTGACGTCACAAGCCAAAATCTCCGGTTTCACCGTCTACACAACAACACTGCAACCGGAGTTTCTGAAATCTTCATCCTGACAGGAGTTTTCAAAAATTTCGGTTTTAATTGACCAGATACTGCGTTTACATGAGGACGAACGGCCAAACCACATAGAAAAAGCTCCGGTTTTGAAAATACCCTTGTTCGTGTGGACAGGCCCTAACATATGCTGTAGATCACAGGACCACGACGCATTTGCTGTGGTTATTTTGAATTTCACTTTCAAGCTCTTTTATTAGGGTCACCTTAAAAAAACCCAGCAAAACAGTAATACTGTGAAATATTATTACAACTTAAAATAACAATTTTTTATTTTAATATATTTTAAAAGCTGAATTTTACTCTAGTCTTCAGTGTCACATGATTCTAATATGCTGTTTTGCTGCTCAAGAAACATTTAATTTTATTTTCAATGTTGAAAATCTTAAATTTATTATAATACATTTTTTATAATAAAAAATGGCACTTTAAAAATGTGTCGTTTGTTAAATAAGACTTTCTTATTTCTTAAACTGAGATCAGATTGCATTTTAAAGCCATTCATGCAAGAAATATAGATAATTACAATTAATAATTATTAGGTTTACAAACTTTTATTGACAACTACAATATAAAAGCAACTAAAAGTCAAAATAAACGAATCTAAGACAAGCTCGTCTGTATTTCCTGTTGAAAAATCCAACTTAAGCTGGTAGTTATATTTTGGAACATAGTAACTGGATTCTAGCTGGTTTAAGCTAGTAATTTGCTGCTTATTAGCTGGTCCAAGACCATCCTGGACCAGCAGCAAACCAGATACTAGCTGGTCAAACAGTTAATGTCCAGCTAGAAACCAGCTATCTTATTCCAAAACATAGCTACCAGCTTAATGCCATGTCGGGAGTAGAATATTTCATATTCACTGTTTAGCACCCATCAGACATCTGTAAACATATTAGTATTAGCACATTAGCATTAGCATAGCAACTATGAGAGATTACTGGGAGTTGGGGGTGGGGGTTGAGGGGGGTTTGCAAAGAACTGTATCAGCTAAGCCATCTAACTTCACTAAAATAAAGTCCTACATGTGCTTACATTCTACTGGGAACATGCAAGCAAGCAGCACTGAGCAATATGTATTAGCACATTAGCGGTGCATTTCTGTGGGTGCGTTTGTGCATGTCTAATATACTGTTTCTGTATATGAATTTTGATTCTCTATGTGTATATAAAGTTTATGTGTTGTGTTCATGTTTGTGTAAGTGTGTGCGTGAGAATCATTCTGAAGCAGGGGTCTGTGTCACTTTTTTAAACAAGCACGTTGGGGACATATCAGGATAGAAGAGGCAACATTAGTTCCATGCCACCACCCTAAAACAGAATTGCTTCAGAATATTCTGAAGATTTGAACTTTTACATGAACAGAAAGACAGTTAATGAGGAACAGAAGCTGTGGAAAAGCTCAAGCAGATACAGGAGAGAAAGCGACAGTGTAGAAAACAGAGAGAAACAGAGAGAAAGAGACATTTTTAGAAGGACACAGCATGCCTGAGTTGCCATGCAAGCCCAAAGCTCAACACGCACACACATAAACAGACACATACACGCACCTTCTTCAAATCCTCCAGCCATATACTCATACACACAAACACACATCACTGAGGCTCCAGTGTGGACGCAGTGAAAATACCGAGCAGGAGAGGAAAGCATTTGCGACACATACGGAACAGAACAAACATTGCAGAGACCCGACCAGGAGAAACTCAGAGTAAAACAACAGGAAAAAGCAAGTGCAACAACTGGTGTGTGTGTGTGTGTGTATGAAGCAAATGTACAGTATGTGTGCATATATGCTACATGTGGGAAACTAAACTGTTCTGTTTTTGTTCTTTTCTAAATGGATGATTTAGTTGTGAGTTAAAAGATGCAGAAGATAGAGCTGTTGTGTATGTCTGTGCTCTGTTGTGAATGTGTATTTCCATTAGCAGAGATGAAGCTCTGAGATTTATAACTGACCACCAGCAGGGGGCACCACTTGATCCAAAAGTTTCATGCTTGTTCTCTTCCAGATCTTCTTAATTACGGCTCGCAGCTCTTCATTCGCCTGCTCTAGGTTACCTGGGTCAAAACACACACCATGTTATCAACACAACTATAAAGGTAGCCTCTACTCACTACCATCAACTAGGGCTGGACAATATTGGTAAAAAAAAGAGCTAATTTTTAATCTTTTGATGGCTATAGTTACACATTACAGCATGTACTTGCTATAGTAAATTATGCATAATTACAAGTAACTAACCCAAAACCAAACCCTAAACATAACTCTATAGTAAGTACATGTAGTTAATTAATATTACTCAGTACTTATTTAAGTAATTACAATGTAACTACGTCACCTTAAAATAAAGTGTAACCCTATATTTATATTTCACTAAAACATGTATAACTTTATGACTTTTACGAATGATGCAAATAATTTGTCTTAAATCATTTCATTGAAATTGACTATTTCTAAATAAGTGGTTTATGGACTGTAATTTTGATTCAGAGCGTTTTGCGAACTGATACGAGCAGTTCAGAGAAGAATTCACATACCTTCTGTTTTGATCTTCAGTGCAGTTCTCACAAGAGCAAAAAGTGTAGCGTTAAACATGACGGTGCCGTCACTGTTCAGAGGCATGTTCATAGCCACCAGCCTCTGGAAGTGAGAAAGAATGTCAGATAGAGATAGAGAGGATGGGTTAAGAGTGTTGCAAATGTTCAAACACATTATTAATAAATGCACATGTCTTACCTTGCAAGCGACTCTATGAGGACAGAGTTTCCCAAAACCAAGAGGCGGCTGAATCCGCCGTAACAACGTCACTACATCAAGATGCTTTATTCTGCCTCTGTGATAAAAAGAGGGAAACGCTGACTGAAAAATGCCAAGTCTACATTTGTTCTTCATTTCATTGCTATAATGGACAAGCAACTTATTCCAAATTATATCCTTACTTGGCCTCTGGATCATATTCTGACCAAATCCTTTTAAATTCATCAAGATGATGTGGCCCCAGAATCGACCAATCACGGGTCAGATAGTCGAAATTGTCCATGATGACAGCCACAAACAGGTTAATGATCTGAAACAAGATATTATTCAATTTGATTCACATGAACAACTTTTAAGAACAAAATTGTTTATAATTCTCCCCAGAAGTCCTCAAAAAAGCAAAACACAAAATTCCTTTGGGGCTTCAAAATGACAAAACAGTTAGAGACCAAATTATGGAAGCTTGTTTCTGCCACAGAATAATAAAAAAAAAAAAAAAAGGTAATTGCGACTTTTTACATTTACTTATAATTCTGTCTTTTTTCTTGAAATTCTGAGATATAAACTCAGATGTTAACTCACAATTCTGAGAAGAAAGGTCAGAATTGTGAGATATAATCTTGCAATTGTGAGGAAAAAAAGTCAAAATTGTGAAATAAAAAGTTTAAATTTTTTACATTTTTCATTTTTTTTCAGTGGCAGAAACCCAAAAAATAGAATAGCGAGATGTAAACTCGCAATTCTGATGGGGAAGAAGTGAGTTTTAAACATGCAATTATGAGTTTCTAACTTGAAATTATGAGCTATAATCTCACAATTATGAGGAAAAAACTATTAAGAAAAAAGGCTGAAATTACATTTTTAAAAAAAATTTTTATTCTGTGGAGGAAACAAGCTTCCATACCAAATGTCTTTAATAAACTCTAAATATGCTTGAAGAAGGATATGTAATATTATAAATAATATTATTCTAGTAATTATAATAATTAGAAAAGAATCAAAAGGAAGTCTAGTTAGTGTGTGTGTGTACCAGGAAGGCGCAGAGCATGTAGAAGGTGATGAAGTAGATGATGGCGAAGCTGCTCCCACAAGTCATCTCTTCTCCAGGATTATAGTCTGACTCCGGATCACACAGCTTCCCTGGCATACATGCCAACATGATCTCCTGCCAGGCTTCACCTGTTGCACATCTACACCCCAAAACACCCAAACAATTATAAAACTTCAAACGTAATCCAATAAAGCATCTCATATTAAACACTTAAACTCCTAGATGAACTGACAGCAAAAAAAAAACAAAACAACAACAACAGCATCTTCATAAAGATTTAAAACTTCTTCACTGTGCCATTCATCTTGACGTAACATCTTCACCATGCCGTTCACTGACCTGAAGAGCAGAAGCACAGCCTGGGGGAACGTCTGAAAGTTATTGTTCCTGTTGATTTGCGTGTGGTCCACCATGGCGATTTTCCCAAACACCTGAAAGATGGAGTGAGTTCCACCGATGGTAAATCAAGTTGCACTGTGCTGTACTAAAAGGTAAAGTGTGTAATTTTTGAACCACACGTCACCAAGTACACTGAATGTGGGTGATTTGCATTTTAGACCTGTCATCAAATACACTCAAATTAAACAAAATTGTCATTTTTAAAGTCACCATGAAATCAAAATGGACAATTCCTATTTTATGGAATATTGCAGTATTTATTGTAAATGATTTATCCATGCACATCATACTTTTTTTTTTAAAATTCATGTGTCCTCATAATCTTTAATCAAAATATCTTCCCCTCCCTCTTGCAACGACTTCTCTTCTCTGATGATGCGTTTACTGGCGTGAGGGCGGGACAACCTGTCACTCACATGAGATTGACCAATAGCAAACCACAACCATCCAATCAATTCACCACTGACAAAATCAATTAAACTAACCTGCATTCCAATGACAGCGTAGATAAAGAAGAGCATGGCTATCAGCAAAGCGACATATGGCAGGGCCTGAGAAAAGAGCATAACACATATATATATATTACCGTACTATGGCAAATTGACCCCAAACAGAAACACTATTACTGTAAAGGAGTCACCTTTCTAATAAAGTGCATGACTAGTTTGTGGTAAACACAAAGGGAGAAAAGCATCAAGAATGTCTATATAACTGGGTTTTCATTCTGTTCTTCTGACCTGGAAGGACTTGATGAAGGTCCAGAGGAGGGTTCGAATGCCCTCCCCCCTGCTCAGCAGCTTGACCAATCGCATCACTCGGAAAAGACGGAAGAAGGTAATGGAAATGCGAGCACTGTCCTCTGTGTTCTGTGGGGGCGGAGTTAGTATCAGTGAACCAATCAGAGTAAAGAGATAACACAGGGCATCAGGCTGTATTAAGGCAGTCTGACCAGCAGAGGGCAGCACAATATACTTTTAAACTTTTTGATGGTTCATTTAGAGCCAAAATTGAGATTTTAGGAATTGAAAACTGAACGTCAATGATTATTAAAAGAACATAATATTTATACTGGTTTGACTGATCCAGAAACACTACCAGAGACCCTGCGTTTCATGCTTACATCCTAGAGAAGAAAGGAAGGAGGTAGAGGGGTGCATGCTGGAGAAAAATAAACCTTGCCATACTTGACTGCACGCATCAGCACAAGCATGGCTCTCTTGACCCAGATTTACTTCATGCCATCTTACAGTGGGCCCCCAAACCTCAAGGGTGAAAGGTCAGTTTGAGGTCACAACCTTACCTGACCTGATCCGACCTAATCTGACCTGACTTCAGGGGCCCCTTAACCATGCAGCAGTGTCAGCGCTACAAACGTGAGGGGCCGACGACCCCACACACACACACACACACACACACACACACACACACTCACACACACACAGTTCGTCACGTTTGGGTGACACTCCCCTATTTGACAAAATAGTCAAAGGATGTAAAACCAAAGCAAAATCTTAACAAAGCAAAACGAAGAGAAAAGAAACGTAAATATAAATTCAAAGAAACAACGTTGGGGTGGGTTAAGATGAGAGGTAACAATGTTTAATCAAAAGACAGAACTCAACCAGAACTCAAATCAGAACTCAAACGGAAACCTGAAAAGGAATGCAAACTGTAAAATTGGGCAAAAAGCCCAAGAGAGGCAGGATATCTTACCCCCGCCTCATCCACCTGAGGTGCCTCTGTGGGCTTTAAAATCAAAGACCTGAATTAATCACTCACACATAACGTTTGCACAGCCACTTACGCTTCAAAACGCATTCACAGACACTCTTAATATACAAACTCTATAATAACATTTCTAACCGATAGATATCAGGACAGCAAACTGGCTCGAACAACCTCAAGAACAGACAATCCTCTATTCAAAACTGCTTATAAGAACTGAAAAATGACAAGTGACCAGAGACAAATAGGACTAGATTCACATAAGGGGCTTATATAACACGAAGGTCCATCATGTGAGCTTATTTCTATCCCGTGGATTACATAAGCAGCTGCTGACAGCATTGACATACAATACAGCACACACATACATACACACGCATACAAATTAACAGGACAGTGATGGACTAGCACACACTTATGCAATGATTACAACTTTGTAAACAAGAGCGTATCCAAAAAAACGCTAAGCAACAGCAAAAGATGCAAGTATAACAAATCCATAATGCCACATTATGGAATATACATTCCTCTACATTCACATGCACTGATTGTTATAAAATGACATGTGTATTATAAATAGATGAATGCTATTAAGCTTCTGTAATCTTTGTATGATTAAAAATAATTCTTTGTAAAAAAAAAAAAAAAATTTCACTGAAAAAATATTTAGTAAATACATAATACAGTGTGACACTAACAACTAAGTAGCAACCAATACCACGCAGTGAAAACATTTCAAGTTTTGTAATAATTAACAATTTATGCACAGATCAAATGTCCTGTCATTATCTTTTTACTAGACAAATATGTCCACCAATGTCCACTATTAATGTAACCTCTGTAATTTATTTTTGCAAAGTCAAACAACTTTTAATTTAGCTTCCCTATTGCAAAGATAAACATGCTAAACAAAATATACTCCGTCCACACATTTGGTTTTGAGAACAGATCAGTTCTTGACTCTGAAAAAATAAAAATCAAACACCACACTCATCAACATTAAAACACTCACACAGTGGGAAGAAAATTCAGCATGTAATCAGAAAAAAAGATGAATCCTTCATCTGTGCAGAAAGAACAGACTCCAGACAGATATGGCTTCACTCATACAGCCTGACATCATCATAAACTTTTTACATATGCACGAGAAGCAGAAATTATAAGATGCAGTTTCTGGTTGTAGCGTTTGATGGTGCATGCGTTAAGCAGTCAGGCATTTGCACACACGCTTAGACACATACAATGTCTTTCTCTCCATAACAGCAACACAAGCCTTGAAGAACGTCAGTGTTCCAGTAGCACTGCAGCACCTCCATGCATGCGCCCTGCAAAAGAGTCACCACCCGAGGGCGCTCTAACGGTCCGATGCAAGAGAAGAAAGAGTCAGAAACAGTAGAAGAGGAAGAAGGAAGAAAGGAATGAGAGAAAAAGCAGAAAGAAAAAAAAAAGAAGGAAGGCATGAAGGAAGGAAAGCATGAAGCAAGGAAAGCAGAAATGAGATAGGATGGAAGGAGAGAAAAAGCAGAAGGAAGGAAGGAAGGAAGGAAGGAAGGAAGGAAGGAAAGCAGAAGTGAGATAGGATGGAAGAAGAGAAAAAGCAGAAGGAAGCAAGGAGACAAAGCAGAATGGAAAACATAAGAAATGAAGGAAGGAATGAGAAAAAGCAGAAAGAAAAACAAGAAAGGAAGGAAGGAAGGAAGGAAGGAAGGAAGGAAGGAAATCATGAAACAAGGAAAGCAGCAATGAGATAGGAAGGAAGGGGAGAATAAGAAAGAAAGAAAGAAAGAAAGAAAGAAAGAAAGCAGAAATGAGATAGGAAGGGGAGAAAAAGCAAAAAGGAAAGCAAGGAAGGAAGGAAGGAAGGAAGGAAAGCAGAAATGAGAGGAAGGGGAGAAAAAGCAGAAAGGAAAACAAGAAAGAAAGAAAGAAAGAAAGAAAGGAAAGTAGAAATGAGATAGGAAGAAAGGAAAACAAGGAAGGAAGGAAGGAAGGAAGGAAGGAAGGAAGGAAGGCAGAAATGGAGTAGGAAGGAAGGGGAGAAAAAGCAGAAAAGAAAACAAGGAAGGAAGGAAGGAGATAGGAAGGAAGGGGAGAAAGCAGGAAGGAAGGAAGGAAGGAAGGAATGAGAGGAAGGAAGGAATGAGAGGAAGGAAGGGGAGAAAAAGCAGAAAGGAAGGAATGATGGAAGGAAGGAAGGAAGGAAGGAAGGAACGAGATAGGAAGGAAGGAGAGAAAAGCAGAAAGGAAAACAAGAAAGGAAGGAAGGAAGAAAGGAAGAAAGGAAGGAAGGAAGGAAGGAAGGAAGGAAGGAAGGAAAGCATGAAGCAAGGAAAGCAGAAATGAAGTAGGAAGGAAGGGGAGAAAAAGCAGAAAAGAAAACAAGGAAGGAAGGAAGGAAGGAAGGGGAGAAAAGCAGAAAGGAAAACAAGAAAGGAAGGAAGAGGAGAAAAGCAGAAAGGAAAACAAGAAAGGAAGGAAGAAGGAAGGAAGGAAGGAAGGAAGGAAGGAAGGAAGGAAGGAAGGAAGGAAGAACATAAGCAGTAATGGAGGTCATGCAGCCTGTCTGAAGTCTACACACCTGCTCTACTCAAGCTCTCACTCCTCAGAGCTCTAAGAGCTCACTGAAGGAAGACAGAACAGAGAGACAGACAGTCACTCAGCAGACAGACAGACTACAGGTACATATTAACTGCATCTCGTAACACTGAACAGCCACTGTTAGATGTGATACAACGAGCCTGTGCTGCCATTCAGGGAAATACTGTTGAGCTCTACTCAGAAGATTCTACCTGATGAACATCTCTGTATAACACACTGATGGTGTTTTATTAGTTTGCTAGTGATTGGACGCTCAGCTTGGATATTTTAATCACTCGTTATGTAAATCAGCTCTGAGCTCCAGGGCCATTCTGTCTGGAGGTGAACAGGAAGTATTGGAAGAGAGGAAGTGCAAACTTCAAACGGACTACACCGCCTGGGAACTGACCGGAGGAGAATGGAGCGGGTGGCCGAGCGCCATCTGCAGAAAATGAAGCTAATGTTAGCAGGACATATCCCAGCATGCAACAGGGGATGGGCAAACCAGTCACTCCAACCACCGCAAGATTGGGTGAAAGTCACACATACCCCCGAGTGAGGATTAATGAGTATAGATACTGTACAAGCATGACAGATCAGACAGCAAGACACATCCGGGTAGAAACCAATGATTTGTACCTGCTGTCTTTGATCTGATGCTTTATATCTATAATTGCAGAATTCAGCAAGCCTGCAAGCCACTACAACAATGAGTGATAAAATGAGTTTCACAAGGTTTTTAAAATGATAAAATAATTATTTGATAAACAGATGAACAAATTCAAGGAAGTGTTCACCCAAAAATAACATTTCATCACCCTCATGTTGTTTCAAACCAGATTGAATTTTTGAAGAATTTCCAGACCACATTTTTTGCAATATCATGAAAGTGAATGACGAGCTCCAAAATGACACAATAAATGTATCTTAAAAGTGGTCCACACAACTTATGCCATATTCCACGTGAATTTTAACCTGCTATTCATTGAAAATCTTGAATCTGTGCTGTTCATTAAAGAAGTAGTGAAGTCTGATTCATTAACAAAACATTCTTGTAAGTTCTTTTCATTGAATCCAGTTCACAAAACTGATCTGAATGATTCATTCACAAATCAACTCACTGACTCAAATATCAAGCTGCAATGTTAAATAGGGGAATAATTACCTGCATATAAATATGTTTCCAAAACAAAAAAAAAATAATACCTAAAGGCCTGTTCACACCAAGAATCATATCGATAGAATCATATCGATATCGACATCAATGTCGAATATCATTCTATTTATTATAATAGTGCTCTGCAGTTTTGTCATCTGCCACTTTAAATGCTCAAGCTTTTTAAAGCAGGATGGATTCTGATTGGCTGTCAAAGTTTTTATTGTTCATCAGCTGAGTAAATTGTTCTGAAAATGATTCCAATGATATTGTTTCTCTGTGCTGTTATCGTTATAGTTGTATAGATTCTGCTATTATTTTATATTTAGAACAACTTTAAAACTATATCTTTATTGTTCACGTTATAGTTATCATCCTTGGTATGAATGGGCCTTAGGTAATACAGACCACTTTTATGACATTTATAGTTTTTTCATTTATTTTCTGCTTATTGCAGAAAAAAGAAGGATCAATTCATTATTGAAGATTTCTACAGGAAAAAAGGTGAGTAAATGATGACAATTTTCATTTTTGGGTGAACTATCTCTTCTAAAACAGCAAAAATGTAGTCTGATAGGCTTGATAGAAGACCTTGTGAAACCTCTTAAAGGTTTTATCACCATTGAAATGCACAAACAGCAAAAAAATAAAGATATAGAGGAAAAAAAATAAACAAAAAAACATAAAGACAAGACATAGGCACTCTCTAACTCTCTCTCACATACAAACACCCACAAACTCTCATAAACACATATCACATGTCCACATTCATACTATACAAGGACACGTACAGAGACTCAATGTACAACACATCCAATGAAAATGGCCACAATACAAACATCTATAGGGACGTATACAATATACACATATATACATTTATATATGGACGCTGGGACATGAGAAACTCCAGAAAAAATAGCACTGTAGCTCAGAAAGCAGAGTGACAGCCGTGTGAAAGGAGACACAAAACTAATATACATCTAAATAGCTACATATGTGTGTGTATTCCCTATATTATTGTTTGAAACTGGACAGTGATTGTGAGGTACAGGATTTTAAGTAGCACCACCACAGAGATCACACACAGAAACTCCATCACTGCTCTTAAAGGAACACCATCACTTTCCAGCACCGCCCTCCTCATGTCCAGCATTTAACTTAACAACATTTCAAGTATTTATATAACAACTAGGTAAAATTAACAAGGCATTAAAATAAAATAAAATAAAATAAAATAAAATAAAATAAAATAAATATTTGATGGAAAAACTCACACTTAATGTTGCAACTAAAATAAACTGAAATAAAATGTGACCCAGGACCACAAAACCAGTCATAAGAGTCAGTTTTTTGAAATTCATGCATCATCTGAAAGCTGAATAAATAAGCTTTTCTACTGATGTATGGTTTGTTATGATAGGACAATATTTGGCCGAGATACAATTATTTGAAAATCTGGAATTCGAGGGTGCGAAAAAATCTAAATATTGAGAAAATTACCTTTGAACAAAGTTGTCCAAATGAAGTCCTTAGCAACTCATATCCACTCACAAAAATACATTTTTGATATATTTACAGTAGGAAATTTACAAAATATTTTCATGGAACATGATCTTTAATTAAAGAGGGGGTATAATGCTATTTCATGCATTCTGACTTATTTACACTGTTAAAGAGTTGGACTCTCATACTAAACATGGCCAAAGTTTCAAAACACGAGTTGGACGTATGATGGAGTATTTCTGTGCCAAAAATACTCTTTCAAATCCTCACAAACTTCGGGGTCTTTTTTTCGAGTATGGGCCTGTGTGACGTCAACGGGGGCATAATTCCCTGTACGGGCACTTCTCCCGGAAGAGCGCGCGCGCACACGTTGACCAGAGAGAGAGCAAGAGCACGCCCATCAACGCGCTTCGTTCGGCTTTACGGAAGTCATCAGCAGCGCTGCACAGGACTTGCTCGAGAAAGATTTTTCACTTTGTTTTTAGACCACGAAATCAATAATGTCACCAAAGAAGTGTGTTTTTGGTTGTGAGGGAAAGATAACCTTGCTTCCCAAAGAACCCAGTGGAGCTGAGAGATTTGTGCTCAAGCATTACGTTGATGTGCTCTCGATATTTGTTAATAAAATAACCATAGAAACTGATAGTTTCAATCACTTTTTTTATTGGTTAAAATGAATGGAGAATAGCTTGTGTTTTCCGTGGTTGCTCGAGCCCTCAGGATCGGCGCTTATGGTTTCATAAACAAGGCCCAGTTCTACGCTGGATTTACAGATCGTTTGAAACTGAAAGATGGAGCGGTCACAGCGATAATGATCCCGGTCATGAGCCTGAACTGCAGGTGGTGAGTAAAACTGCTTCAAATGTCTGTTTTGTTGGCAATAGGTGGCAATAGGTAAAAGAAAAATCGATAATTTTGACCCATATAATGTATTGTTGGCTATTGCTACAAATATACCCGTGCGACTTATGGCTGGTTTTGTGGTCCAGGTCACATATAAATTTAAGTTGAAGTATTAAAAACTAAAATAAAAGGAAAACTGACAATACAAAAATAAAAGCCAACTCAAAATATGAATAAACACTATAAAAGTATAAAAATACTACAACAACACTGATAATATGAAGTTAATATAAAATGTTTTAGTAATATAAAACTATTTTCCTCATATTTTTACAAGCAGATCATTTAAGTGCTGAAGTTTCCATACTGACTTTGTTTGATGCTGAACATTTTAAGTGTGATGCCAAAAAGTAATGGTCTGTTCCTTTAACAAGTCATCAACCTTCCTGCCCACAAAAACTAATCATTAATGCTGATTTTGCTTGTAATCAGTAAAGCCATGGCCGTTAGAGCTTTACTTCATTACACAAAATCAGCAAGGCACAAATACATTCTTTTTTCTGAACTGATCTTGATGACAACTCTTAAACCAGAACAATATTGTCAAACTTTTGACGAGAACGTTTTTTGTCCTCACAGCACTTCAAGGAATAAAGTCATTATGAAGCAGAACACAAGCAAACAGGAGATCACATCTTGCCATACTTGCCTCTACAAGTTTCTATGGAGACAGAATGGAAGAACAAGCGTTAGACAAACCAGCTGATGGATTTGTGCAGTTCTTGCTGCACTTACACACATTTGGATGCGAGACAACAGATTTATGGTCCACACAAATACACAACAAAAAGCTAAGTAAGAGATTTCAGTAGTTCTCTCAGCAGCAGAGTCCTCAAGGTTCACAAGACGTTGTTTTATTTCAGATAAGCAGGGGAAATAGAAGGTGTGACTGTTAATGTTGTTAAGGTTAGCTAAACTACTTCACAAAACAAATAACTCAAGACAACATATAGTGAAACCTCGCAAAAAAACATCAGTGCCATTACAAGAAATGAAACTGACTAGGAAAATATATATAAATATATATATATATATATATATATATAAAATTTATTTTAATTTATTAAATGATTGCATTTATTAAATATATATAAAAAAAACAATATATATATATATATATATATATATATATATATATATATAATATCATTTATTTTAATTTATTAAATTTTATTACATTTATTAAATTTAATATATTTTTAATTATAATAATTTAAATTACATTTTATGAATTTATTAATAATAGCAATTTAATAATAAATTACATTTAAAAATATATTCAAACAGAAAATAGTCATTTTAAATTGTAATAATATTTCTCAATATTACTGTTTTTACTGTATTTTTGATTAAATAAATACAGCCTTGGTTTTTAATTTCTTAAAAAAAAACATAAAAAATCTTATAGACTCAAAATATATATAAATATACATAAAAATATAAATACATTTCAAATAAAAAAAGTTTTTTTTTTCTTTTGTACAGTAAACAATTTTGTTACGGCGTTGGGTCCCACTTGATGTCCAAATCTGTGTTCTGAAGCACATAATAAAGATATTCTTGTGGATATAATCTGTGTTGGGCACCAGATATGCTTATCTTGCAAGGCTTCTACACCTGGAAAGGCGAAAAACGGTTGTACTTACGTTGACTTCAGTGATAGCAATATCTACGACGCTACCGACAACAATTAAGGCGTCAAATGTGTTCCATGCGTCAGTGAAATAATGCTGTTAATAAAAGACACACCACACACAAGGAAGAGGGGAAAAGGAATGAATGGAATAGAATGAGGGAGGAAAAAAGAAGGTGCGGAGGACACACAGAAAGAAATACAGATGTTAGATCTCAGCAGTTAAAGAAACAAGTTGTCAGTTGAAAAGTACAGTACAGTAGCTCTTCCTGAGCTGAAATCTGAGCCTGTCTGAAGTAAAGGGTTGAGCGGATCAAAGAGGGGACACAGGGCCTAGAACTGTGCTGTACTTACATCAATCTCACTGAGCACTATGTCTACAATGCTGCCGATCACAACCAAAGCGTCAAAGACGTTCCAGGCGTCCCCAAAATACCCCTGAGAAATGCAATGGGGTGGACGGCCAGGGAATATGTGTGAGATTAGCAGTTAGTTGCAGTATATATCCGATTATGCAGAAATTCTTCATTTAAAAAACTGTTATCAGCTTATTTATTAAAGTATCAATCCACACCCAAAACAAAGTACACATATTTGGGCCTAAATTTAAGATTTATGAATTTGAATTGCACATAAAATGTTCCATCCAAATGGGTTGTTGAGTTTTAAAGTGCCCCTTTTATGCTATTTTAAAGGTTCCTAATTTCGTCTCCTACAATAAGTTTACATGAACCCAAGGTCAAAAAAATGGTTAATTTTCTCATAATATACTTTGCAGCATCACCTCTTTTCTCACGGTGTCTGAAACGGTTAGGATTCTATCTCTCTAAACCCCTCCTTTCTGAGAGTCTACTCTGCTCTGATTGGTCAGATGGCCCAGTCTGTTGTGATTGGTCTACCGTTTACAATGCGTAACGGAAAACAAACGCTCATTACCATATCTGAATTTAAGCTGTTAGCAGTATCGGTTTTACCATATCAATTCGAGTCCTCATCCTTTGGAAGTGCATGCGAAGTACTGTTAATTTCGTTAACTAAATCTATGACGAAAAATTACTTTTTTTCCATGACTAAGACGAGACGATGACGAGACAACACCAACGTCATTAAACGATAACTGACTATATCAACATGGAATATCACTGACAAAAAGATGAGAATAAAATGTAGTAAAAAAATAAAAACTTAACCAAAATATCTTTGTTTTTGTCAAAAAAAAAAAAAAAAAAAAAAAAGAGACGACAAAATATTACGGACCTCTTCGAGCTTTTAAGTTTGTGGTTGCCAGATGTCAAGATTTTAAATCCCCCAATTTTGAAGGATACATTTTCTGCCCTGGTGTTTTACTTAATCTGCAATCTGGCAACCAAATGACAACAATTGTTGTGATTATAACTTTGAGCAAAATAATTTAACCATTATGCAGCATGACAAAATTGTGAAAAAAAAAAAAGGTTTCATTGACTAAAACTAGACTAAAATGCCTAGACGTTTAGTCAACTAAAACTTGACTAAATTATATTATATTTAAAAAAGCATAATGGGGCACTTTAACAAACTATTGAACTTAATGTTATGAATATTTTTCAGTTATACATAAATGAAACAGGGTAAGATTTCTACCTCAAAAAAAAAAAAAAAAAAAACATTGCATATTTTATTTTTAACTATATTGCATCTATTTGATTTTATTTAAACAAGCATTTTTTTTCAAAATGTATTTATTCAAATAGTTTAGAATCATCATAAATCAGTTTATTGTGAAAACAATGAAATTTATTCCATTAAAAAATATGAGCATGCTAAAAATATGGCTAGCTGTGGATCAAGCAATATTCAATAATTAAAAATGTATGAGATTGAAACAAATTGGATTTATTCATGACAAATATATAAACCTGATCACACATTCAGTTTACTAGTACTATTAGAAAAAAACATATGCGTTTCATTTATGTATAACTGACAAGTACGTATTTATTAGTTTATGTTAAAACTGTTTAATCCAAATGGATGGAAATTTTAGATGCAATTCAAATACATAAATCTTAAATTAAGGTCTAAATATTTTTTTTTGAGCATATTACTATAAAATAGGAAAGTTTACTATATTATTATATAGTAAAGGAAGAACTGTGCTGTTATCAGATGATGGACTGAATCTGCTTGTGTCTAAGAGACACTGCTAGTCACGGCACACAGAAAAGCTGAAAACGACAGCACTGCACATCACGCTGAGACGCTTACTAGCATTCTGTCCTTCTTCGCAACACAAACCTGCATGTGTAAAAGTGGGCAGTGGGGCAGAGTTAACATTACAAACCTTGTGTAACCAATTGATGATATTAGAGAATGACATATTGAGGGACGTGTATTCATACTGCACTGTTCTGAATGTCCAAATGGGAAACTGTGTGATAATGTATACTGGTGTGTATCTATGTGTTTGAATTACTCACCCGGGGTTTGAAGGCTATCAGTTTGAGTACCATCTCCACAGTGAAGACGGCAGTGAAGACCATATTCAGGATGTCCATAACATAATTGAACAGCTCGGACTGACCGTAGTGCTGGGCACAGAAATGTATGATATTAAATTGCAGAAAATGTTTATGTGAAAGGCCAATTCATTGGATAAACATTTTTATACACCCTGTGTATTTTTATTCTATATATACACACACATCACATACCGTACAGACATGCACTAAAAGCTACAAACCAAACTTTTGATTTAATGGGGACTATAAAGAGCTAATTAATATGAATTACAGGTAAATAATAATATGTATTAATACATAGTTATATCTCTTCAAATAAAATTACAAAATGAGCATATGAAGCTATACGATTATAATACTTATAACTATCGAAGAATAAAGAAAGATACCTGCACGGCAAGACAGATGGTGTTGAGTAAGATCAGGACAAACATGATGTACTCGAAGCCGGTGGAGTTCACCACATACCAGAACTTATACTGGTACGGGTTCTTTGGGATGTACCTCCGGAGAGGACGCGCTTTTAATGCATACTCCACACACTGGCGCTGGGGAGGACACACATCAAATTATGCTTTCATTGTATTAATTAATGTACATGGTTATACAGGGTTTTAGATTTTATCTGAGAGGACGTCAAGTCATATGCACAATCATTAATAATGTAAAAATATACAATATACTATGGAAGCTTGTTTCTGCCACAGAAAAATAAATAAAATAACACTGATCACAATGCATTCTGGGATTGCATTATCTGTGAAGGATATATGCAATGCTCCCTTTGATTTAAAAAAGGAGATTCTTATAAGCCAGCATACTTTTGTAGCCTACTATATGGCAAAAGACTGCACTGGGATATATAGTCTAGAGATCAATGCCGTTCACAAGGGTTTGGGACAAAGCAATCCTATTTTATCTTCTCTTACCTGGTTCTTGTCCAGCTCACAGTTCTTGTACTCTTTCTCTCCCTGTTCCTGAAAGGTAACGATGACGAAACCCACGAAGATGTTCATCATGAAGAAGGCGATGATGATGATGTAGATGATGAAGAAGATGGAAATCTCCACACGGTAGTTGTAGATCGGACCCATGTTCTCCCGGTTGGAGTCTATGGCCTTGTACAGCAACCTTAGGAAAGACAACATGAAGAAAACTAAGAGAACAGAGAGCCAAGGAAAAACTACTTCAACACCCAGAGTTACGGAACAGCTATATTGTGTCATTCTGTCACTGTGTGTGTTAAACTAACAGAACATTTGAAGCAGTGTGGTGTTGTAATTACAGGAACAGCGTGGTACTGTTGGCATCGAGTTCACAGTGGCACTTACCAACAGCGCCAATACAAACACAAATATCACAATAACACACTCGTTCATTTCCCCCGTGGGTTTGAACAAGGAAACTCGACTGTCTGAGTAAGAACTCGCAATACAAGAATCAATATTTTTCATTTTGCAATATTCAATTACATTGAGCCATTTTAATAGGCTTATTAAAATAGTAGGCTGCTGATAACTGCTTGGGATATTTGCTCCTTTAAAATGGATGCATAAAGAGTAATACATGAAATATATAAAAGGGTTTTCATATGTGCTTTTATTTGATCTAAAAAAGGTGGTATTCTGTATCAGAGTTATAATACTGTGTATTGTTGAATGCTTACGCTGGCCAGCCTTCAAATGTGGACACTGTGAAAAGAGCCATCATGGCCATGAGTACGTTGTCGAAGTTGAAATCGCTGTTGTGCCAATGACGCTTCTGAATGATTGGCTGGTTCACATCTCCTTCCTTATACATGATATACGTTCCCCTGAGAGAGAGAAAAGGTTATTTTACTCTCTCTAAAAGCCGTTTCCTTCTGTGTAAGTTTGGTTATTACAAAAACTTGCAAGAAATGTATACATTTACAATAAATTTATGAAAGCAGTCTTATTTCATAAGTGCATGATGTCAAGTATGGCTAATTAACATCAGTGATGATTAAAAATTTCAATTAGACTCACTTGCACTCCTCTGGGCTGGACTTGGCTTCATCGTTACAACGGTAAAACTTCCCCTGAAGAAAAAGTAAAAAATATATATATTAAATAAATGCTGTTCTTTTGAACTTTCTATTCATCAAAGAATCTGAGAAAAAAGTATCAAGGTTTCCACAAAAATATTAAGCAGCACAACTGTTTTCAACTTTGATAATAATCAGAAATGTTTGTTGAGCAGCAAATCAGCATATTAGAATGATTTCTGAAGGATCATGTGACACTGAAGACTAGAGTAATGACGCTGAAAATTCAGCTTTGATCACAGGAATATATTACATTTTTAAATACATTTAAAAAAAACAAAACAGTCATTTTAAATTATAATGATATTTCACAATATTACTATTTTTATTGTATTTTTGATCAAATAAATGCAGCCTTTCAAAAACATTAAAAAACCGACCCATATATGAAATATTTTACCTTGAAGAGCTGTACACCAATGCAGGCGAACATAAACTGTAGCAGTGTGGTGACAATCATGATGTTTCCAATAGTCCTGATGGCCACAAACACACACTGGACCACATGCTGCAGAAGGCAAAGGTTAAAGGTTAGAGGTTGTCAGACAATTGCTTAAACAAATGGCCTATTTTTCCAAAACCATAAACGTTAAAATGTATGAAGACAATTCATATTGAAGTAAAGCAATGAGCAGAACCTTCAGTCCTTTAGCTCTGTTTATGGCCCTGAGTGGACGCAGCACCCTCAGAACCCTCAGAATCTTCACCACTGAGATGGCTGACGATCTGCAAGAGACACAAGCGCTCAAGTTACCAGAAAACATACAAAACAGAAGAAGAAATCCATGCTTTCCATTCCTTATGATACTGGTGTCTCTGCCTCGCTTATAAACTAGCTTAACCAGCAAGACTTGGTCAACTGACTTCATGATGCCACACAGTTTTGCTGGTGAACAGAGAGGAGATGCTTGTCCAACGGACCGACCAGCATCAAACGAGCATGTCCCATAGGGCAGAAAAACCACAAATGAGATCTCTTAAATATTTCAACTAGGCCATCTAGGCCAATTTATCCAAGCTGTGCTAGCCACATTCATTTTACAGCTTACTGTATGTTAACAATTGTCTTATTTGTCTCGTTTAAAATTATTTTCAAGAAGTTGATACTTAAAAAGCAAAGTCGATACTGTTGAGAAGTCATGAAAAAGCATTTATTTAGGCCTGTCAAATCGATTAAATCATAAAAGTTTGTGTTATATATATATATATATATATATATATATATATGTGTGTGTGTGTGTATTATATAAACACAAACTTTTATGTTAGATGCGATTAATCGTGATTAATCGTTTTGACAGCACTTTATTATATAAAGAATTATTGTTGTTGTAGTTGTTTATTATTAGTAATATTATTACTAAAAATATGAAACAAAATAAAAAAATTCTATTGTTATTCTTTGCTGTTAAATAAAAAAAAAACAAGTATTTAAGAAAAAACGATTTTATTTAATGTTTTTATTTAGTAATAATAATAATAATAATAAAGGTAAAATAAACTGTAAAATAAAAAATCTAGTTATCAAATATTTAAGAAAAAATATAATAATAATAATAATAATAATAATAATATGTAAATAAAAATAAAATAAGAAATATTACATTGTAAAATTTCAAAATAAAATAAAAAGATTTGTATTTAAGAAAAAAAGAATACGGTACAATTGTAAAATTATTAATATTAAATCAAATTTTTATAGCTGTCTAATTTGGGCAGAAAACAGTAGGGAGCCCTTAAAGCGTCTCTTATCAGATGGGGAAAATGGTTGGAATGTGTTTTAAGTGTAATAAGCACGTAATAAACATGTAATAAACATGTAATAAGCTACCCAAACTCAGAGCAAATGCAGAGAAGAGCAGTTTGTGTGAACTGAGACATTCTGGGATGATGAAAACACCATATCATGAGCTGCTCACGTGTTTCCACGCCTCACCCTGAAACACGTAGCGTATATATTTATTTAATTAAATTGCAGCCTTTGTGATTTCATAATCACACTAAGCCATATCGCAATTTTGGTTTTATAACGATTAATCGTGCAGCCTTCAAATATAACCGTCACTCACTGAATTCCGAAGGACACCAGCGACACGCCAACCACCAGCAGATCTAGAAGATTAAAGTAGTTCCTGCAGAACGCCCCCTTGTGGAGAAACGCGCCATATGTGGTCATCTGACAAAACAAGAGTAGATGGTCAACAATTGCCCTACCGTAATGAAGGGCATACAGAGAACAGCAAATCACACTCTCAAACAGAGTTCTCTCACACACACACACACGCATAGACAGAAACACAAATTTACACTCCTTAATATCACTCTTTTTTAAGGGTGGCGTGCTCGGAGTTGAACTAAAGGCGAGATCCTAGCGCTAACTCCGCCAAACCCTCACGGCTTGAGTCAACATGAATGTAGTAGTAAGCTCTGTTTCACAATCCGCCACTAGGGGGCCTGGCAATAAAACATGCTGTTTGTTGCCGAGCTTTGATGGGGACTAACTTATGATAGAAGAAATACGCATCGACAGAAAGAATACAGGAGGAAAAGACAAAAGAGCAAGAGAAGAGTCAGAAAGAAAGGGAACCTATCTATTAGGCGATCTGAAATGAGAACTTCCCTTACTGTCACATTCATGTGAGCCGTTTTTTTTTTTTTTTTCCTTGAGAACATTGCGCCCTGTTCCCTTGGCAAGATTCGGTAAAGAAAAGAGGGGGAAGAAGCTCCTACTGCAACTTCATATTCAGCAGGCAGAGAAAAAACCAGCCAAAACCAAAGCAAGTCGCTCCAAAATCATGAATGCAAAGGAGTCGTTTGCTGAATGTATATGAATACAGATGCAGCCACACACCACGAAGGCAAGCACTGGGTTACATGAACGTTGGCTGCTGATCGGAGACCAATTTTAGATAACTACATCAAAATTTTTAGGTAAACAACTTACAAAATTTCATAAAACATTTTAAGGTAGAAGTTGCTGGTCTAAGATCAGCACTTATGAGAATCTCTCCACAAAACAAGAAGCTGTGTTCAAAATGTAATACTAGCCTACTATTTACTAAATACTGCACAGACCTCATCATGTCATGTGACAACAGTATGCTAATAGCATTGTCACATGACCTCATCACACTGCATGTGAGTGACGTCCAGTTAGCATCTAAAAGATAATAATGGGTATTTCACATTTTTAAGTTAACTTTAAGTCAAATTTTTGGCATCTCATCAAAAATAAGTTAAAAGACAAAGCGGTAATAATTTCCAGGTTTATTCATTTCACTAGAAATTAAAGCTCAAGAAATGCACAGTGAATTGTGGGTACAGTGTCTTGACGTCTTTAACACTGTATGTGTGTTCAGGTTTCAAAAGCATCAGATGTGTAAAAAGTGTTTTTTAGAGTAATTAAAACAATAAAAACTGGTTGCCAAGTGACTTTTTTCAACTGAAAACATAATATATGTATATTTAATCGAAATGCAAGAATGATAATCTTACTCTTGCTCAAGTTTTTCTTGCATTTGAACATTTTAAGAGCAAATTTACAATTACTGTTTTTGTGACAGGAAATGTTCAAACAGCTAAATAATTTCTCAGATTTACTAATAATTTCTCAAGCAGTGTTACTGTCACTCAAATCAGTGTTGTTATTATTGACTATTAAAAACTATTACTATTAGTAAAAAAACTATTAAAAAAATATTATATATATTTAAAATAATTTTAAATAAATAAATAAACAAATAAATAAAATAAAATAAATAAATTATAAATTATATATACACAGTGTTCTGTGCCACACAAAAGTTTACAACGCATTTGTAAATATTTCTTTATTACCTCAAAAGGTGTTACTGTAACTCAAATCAGTGTTGTTATTGTTAACTAAAACTAATAAAAATAATTTTTGGTAATTGAAATGAAGCTGAAATAAAATAAAATATACATACTAGATGAAAAACTTGAAAATTAGAAATGTTGCACTGGCATTTACATCTGCAACATGACATTTTTAAGTTACTAAAACTGAAAAATAAATCGAAGAGCTAGAGTTCAGATGCAAAAGCCACTAAACTTTCGCTTCAAATCCACTAAATCCCAGCGTCAGAAATACCGGTTCGTTGGCAAAAACCACTAAACGCCACTTCCCTTTGTCAACAAAAGCCTCAAAGTCCACACACGAAAACAATCGGAAGACGTGAATCGAATCATATGATTTCAAGATGAATGACGGTGTGCATATGAGCCGGCATTAAATTGCTGAGCTGCAATTTTTTAATCATGTTTTGTCCATCGTTTACCATTGTTTACCAATGACAGAAATTACTATGTCTAAATGTTGTCCAAAGAGGTGGACTTAGAGGTTTTTGCAGCAAAAGACAGTCAAATAAATACCAATTAATTGACTAAAGTGACATTTTTGAAAATAAGGCATTTCAATAATAACCTTTTCATTGCCATTAAAGTTAAATTACTAAACCTAAACATAGGAGCCTGGTAAAAAATGCTCTTTTAAAAGAAAACATGTCAGACTGTCTTAAGGCCAATTCACACTGCACCGACAAACGGCAACAAACGCCAACAAACTCGTCTGTTGGAGTTTGTTGGATAGGTGTGATACCCCTGTTGGCGTCTGTTGGAGTCTATTGACGTTGGTCGGAATCTGTTTTCACCCGACTGAACCTGTTTAATCGGCGTTTGTTGGGTCGTGGAATGTCTGAGCAGTGTGAACAGTTTTCCAACAAACGGCAACAAACTCTGACGTAATCTGACCTGGCCACGAACCGTTGCCATGACGATGAGGCAAGTCCCCTGCAAAAACAGCTGTTTGATCGTGCCCGCGCCTCACGCACACACAACAAAGCACTTTAAACGTGACATCGCAGCTTGTTCATTCTAAAAAATAATACAGTTAAAAAAAAAAAAAAACATATAAAAGGTACAATAGTCTGTAGTGCAATCCGTGCCTTTCAGCAATAGCACTGCTCCACTTCACTGAAAGAGAGCGGTATAACCACCATGAGCAACGCAGGTTTACCTTCAGTTTCGTTTCAAATTAATTCGTTTTGGCTTGTTTAGCTACATGGTTGTATAGGCCTATGGGTCACGTAAATAAAAAGGGTCGCGCTAAAAAAAAGTTTAAAAACCGGTGTATACCAACCGCAACGCAATAGGTTGCGATCAGATCGATGGCTACAGCGCTTCGGATTTCAGGGTAGTATTTTGGTTTTGCCTCAATACTTTAATACAATGAAAATATATATATATATATGATACTATATTATTAATATAATAAACTTGCCTGACAATATCGTTAACATGGTTACACGTATGTAGTTGTGGAATTTTCCCAGTCAGACTTGACTCTTTGTGACTCGTTTTTTGGTGTTTGTTGGGGCAGTGTGAACATGACAGTTTTTTCTCATAGAATTCTAAATCCAACGGCCAACTTGTTCGTTGGCGTTTGTCGGTGCGGTGTGAATTGGCCTTTAGAGGTTTTTGCAATGGAACTCTTCAAATATAAACAGTATTCTGTGCCATACAGAACATTTGCATATTGCGCACAGTATACTATAAACTGACGGGATAGTAAGAATAGCATTGTAGTATGATATTCTGAACACAGCCAGAGAGAATTACTGCAGCTTCGTTAAATAACAACTGTGCTGCCCCGTGTGGCGCAGGAGGTCACATTGCATCGATATGCACTCAGTCAAGGGGTTTGAACCATGTTCTGTCCAAGCATGGTTGTATTTGCCCCCTCTTTTATGGACTGGATACGGGCCAATCGGTTATGAAGGCATGAGAGAGGCAGTGTTGTTTTTTTATTTCACAAAGAGTTGCATAGTTTCATTTTTTTGAATTGCTTTCTTTCCTCAACAAAAAAGCATTTTAGTTTCACAGACACATCCTGTGTGAATTCTCCAGATCGGTTTCCTTCAAACTTCCTTAACCCCACTTTGACCAATCAGGGTTGAGTTCAAGCCCTGTCATTCTCCCCAAAAGAAAAGGGAAAACCTGACAACTCTTGTGCTGTGTTTGATGAAGATGTGCTTTCATGTTCTGAGACATTTCTTTTCTTTTAGTCTTTTAGTAAAAGAGGTGCCATGGTTTAAAAAAAGAGAAAGAAAAGAGATTGATCAAGCCAGGTAGTACTGAATTAGCAGGTGACACACATGGAGAGAATGCAGCCAGGCCTGTGTGCCGAAAGGTTACCTTCAACACGATCTCAAATGTAAACATACTAGTGAAGACATAATCTGCATAGCCTAGGACCTGGAATAAACCAGACGGTTACAGCGTTACTGTACATACACCACACACAACACGAGCACAGGGCAGGACATTTACCTTTAACACGATCTCTACAGTAAAGATAGCCGTGAAAGCATAGTCAAAGTAACCAAGTATCTGCAAAGAGCAATGTACATGTTTAACAAGGATTAAGGACATTTAGCAATCATCATTTACCATCAAAAAATATATATATTATATTAAGAATTGTAGGTAAATGTGGTTTAGTTTAGTTAAGTAATAGTGTCTGTTGTGGTAACACCACAAAAACATTACTCTTTCAGTGAAGGAAGTCCTTAGTTTGAAAGAAAAGGGTTAGCAGATATGAAGAGATGAAGGAATAACAGATGCACAAAACAACTGATCATATAAAACTCCACTAGTTTCATCTCAAATATCACATTTAACACTTTTAAAGGGTTAGTTCACCCCAAAAAAAAAAGAAAAAAGAAAATTATTCTGTCATTTGCTCATCCTCATGTTACTCCAAATCCATAAGACTTTTGGACACAAGGAGACACAAATGAAGATATTTTAATGAAATCTGAGAGATTTCTGTCCTAAAGTCTATTCTCCCAAACACTGATACTTCAAAATGTTCATAAAGAGATTGTAAAATAAATCCATATGAATCTAGCGGTTTAATCCAAGTCTTCTGAAGAGACACGGTCGCTTTATGTGATGAACAGATTTAATTTAGGCTTTTATTTATAAATAAACATTTATCTGCTATGACAGAAATCTCTCAGATTTCATTAAAAATATTTTCGTTTGTGTTCCGAAGATGAACGAAAGTCTTATGGGTTTGGAACGACATGAAAGTAACATATACTTGTTTCACTTTATCTGTAAATGCTTTGGAAAGCTCTTATTTAATCATAAAATTGAATAACTTAATTTTCATAATCACAATCTGAGTACATAAACTACATAGTTCTTAACCCAAAACTTCAATTATTATTTGATAACAATTAACTATCATTTACAATGTTGTTTTAGTTGAATATATTGAGTATGAATATTCTTGACATTTGCAGAACCAGCTAGCTTCTGTATGTGTATGTACGTTTTACTCACAATATTACGGGCAGAGAAGTTTCTGATTGGGTCCTCAGCTGCCAAGGAGGCGGAGCTTAGCATAATGAACACGAGGATGAGGTTGGTGAAGATGTGGTGGTTTATCAGCTTGTGGCAGGCGACTCGAATTCTATAGAGAGAGAGAGAGAGAGGAGGAGACACTGAAAAACATCTTGAACACTATATGTGTGTCAAAAAAAGGCTTTTCTAAGAAATTAAAATAATAAAATCGATTGCCTTGTGACTTTCTTTAGGAATTAGAAACGTGGATTTATTCAAAATGCAAAAACAACAGTCTGACCCTTGCTCAGGTTTTTCTTGTATTGTTCAAAACGATAAACACATTTTGTGGTGACATTCCTGGCAACTAAAAATGAACATTTGAAGAATAAATTTATCATGTTTTTGTGACAGGCTCTGTTCAAACACAAGTGTTGTAACTTTAATAAAAATTAAAAAAATTCTCAAACGGAGTTACTATGACTCAAAACAGTGGTTGTTAATGTTTTCGGTAATTGAAAAAGCTGAAATAAAATTTAATATAAGATTTAAAAAAAAAAATACTTACATTTAAACAAAAATTAGAAATATTGCCTTTGGCAACTAACTGAAATAAATAAGTTTAATTATTAAAATTATTAAAAATAAAAATAAAAATAAATTAAAGCTAAATAAAAATACAAAAAAGACAAAGGCACATAACAAAATTACAAAAGCTTAAAATAAAATGAAAACTGAAAAAAAAAAAAAAGCTCATCCAAAATATTAACAAATACTACATTAGTACATAAATAATACTAAAATAAAATGCTAGCAACACTAAAGTCATGGGTTTGATTCTCAGGGAATGTATAAACAGATATGAATATCTTGAATGCAATACAAGAATAAAAGTATCTGCCAAACGCATAAATGTAATGTAAAAAGACAGTTATTCGTGCGTAAATGTCTACATGTGTCTTTGTTCCTGTCTATTTTTGTGTATGTTTGAGCAGACTTCAATGTGACACATACGGGTTTGTGTTGCTAAAGATGAAGAACGCACTGCCCTCTGGGATTGGAGTGATTTTCTCCTTCTTAACGAGCTCTGAGATCTGTGGGCGGGGCCCCGCAGGAACGTCCGGCTCTTCTTCATCCTCCTCTGTAACGCGGACACAATGATCAGGACAAGTATGCAAAAAAAAAAAAAACATCTTCAATGTGCAACCACATGATATAGTTCTTTACCTGCATTCTCCTTCTCATCCTCCTCTCCAACCTGAAGGAAAGGAAGCAATGCTATTATATCCTGCTACTAACACAAAAACACATAAAACACACAAACATGCATAAACTAGTTACCTTGGGATCATCTTCAATTTCATCAATTTCATCACTTGGGAAAAAAGGCGAGAAAACAAGCACTGTAAAATGCAGCACACGAGCAGCGGAAACTAGCTCAAGGTCCTCAGTGTTTGATTAAATGACCTCTACAAGGTTTTATCATTTACCCTTTCTTCTTATCATCATTGTCTGTGTTCAGAGACTCTGCGTCTGCAAGGTTGTCCACAGCGATAGCCAAGAACACATTCAGAAGAATGTCTAGGTGTCAATGTGTTAAGCAAACCTACAGCATTATACTGTAATGCTCATAAGCAAACAAGAAACTTTTGCAATGCAATACAAAATGCAATAAGAGAGCTCAATATTTTTAGCCTTTTCACAATATTCAATATGTCTTGACTACAACAAATGGCTGGTATTACTACAACAAGCTTCTTCCCATGTTGGTGACATCACTAACCCTAAAACTGACATTAACCCTGCCCCCGAGAACACGCAACAAAGGGGGTGAGGCCATGTTGGGCTGCTTTAGAGAAGAGGACGAGTTGTTGCAGTAGAGTGTTGTTACCATGCCGCCATTTTACACCAGACTGCTTCACAAACGAGGGTCAATTCATGCTAGTTGAGTTGAATCAGCTCCACAGCAACTACATAAATTTATCCACTATCCATTCAGAAACGTCCAGTTGCATTCTAAAAGTTGTAATTTCTTACTGAGTCTCTCCATCAGTGTCTGACTCCAGTTTGAACAATGTAAGGCTGAACACCATTACTGATAATCGTTATTTTGGCTGCATGAGATTCTCCAGTTTTGTTGTTGTTGAGCAACGGAAGCGTGAGCTGTTAAAGCTCCACCCTCTTCTGGAAAGGGGAGCGGGAGCAGCAGCTCATTTGCATTTACAGGGACACACAAAAACAGCATGTTTTTGCTCACACCCAAATAGGGGCAAATTTGACAAGCTATAATAAATGAACTGTGGGGTATTTTGAGCTGAAACTTCACAGACACATTCTGGGGACACCAGAGACTTATATCACATCTTGTAAAAGGGGCATTACAGGTCCCCTTTAATCAGAGTAGTAACTAGGGACTAGGGTTCAGCTGCCCCATTCAAGACAAAAACGGCAAAGGGGTGGGACTTAACTCTCTGATTCATGGGCAACACATCCCAGGAATTAAAACTACAAACTTTACTAACCGCCCAATTAGGCTATCACCAACACGTCTGACGTCTAAGAAGATGAACTGACTTCTTAAGGTAATGACAAAAAATCCCTACTTTGTTTTTCTGCTTCCTTTTTTGGCTTCATTAGGAAGTCAACAGAAGTAAGAGGAGGATACAGTTTCCACAGATGAAGAGAATGATGAAGTAGATGCACACAATCATTCCTGATGATGATGGGCCACCGTATGCCATAATTCCATCGTACATGACGGCATTCCAGTCTTCACCGGTCAGAATCTGAGAACAACATTGTGACACATGAGCAAACACATATCCCATTAAAATAACATTTAAAAAAAGACAAGGTGCTCACAGACACACCTGAAACACAGTGAGCAAGGCCTGAGGGAAGTTGTCAAAGGTGCTCCTCTTTGTTTGTGTCTCGTCGAAGTTAAACTTGCCGCCGAACACCTGCATACCGAGGAGGCTGAAGATGATGATGAAGAGGAACAGCAGCAGCAGTAGAGATGCGATGGACTTCATGGAGTTCAGGAGAGATGCCACCAAGTTACTGAGAGATGCCCAATGACTAAAGGCAAAAAAAATAAACTGTGTAAAAAAAAAAAGTGCATTATGCTTTTTCAGATATTGCCTTTCATGTAGTGTGTGATATAGCTGTTTGTGACTGTAAAAGGTCTGCAACATTTCAAAGATTAAAGTACACAATAAATGGAGTTGAGGAAGCCTCTGGAGCTGAAATTCAGATATGGAAATAAGTGTTTGCTTTCCAACACATGCTGTAAGCTGCAGAACAATCACAACAGACTGGGACCAATCAGAACAGAGTAGTCTCTCAGAAAGGAGGGGTTCAGAGAGACTGAATCCTTTATCGAACCGTTTCAGACACTGTGAGAAAAGAGGTGATGCTGCAATGTATATTATGAGAAATTAAAGTGTTTTTTTGAAGTTGGATGCATGTAAACCTATTGTAGAAGACCTCCAAAACAAAATTAGGAACCTGGCATAACAGAGGCACATTTGCATAATGGCATAATGGAGGCACATAACAATTTTAATTTTCCGATCCCTTACCGTGTGACTTTAAAGATCCTGAGAAGTCGTACACATCGAAACACTGAGATGCCGAGAGGTGACATGATCTCAAGCTCCACTAGGATCGTCTCTGTGATGCCTCCGCACACCACAAAGCAGTCAAAACGATTAAAGAGAGACACAAAATAAGCCTGCAGGCCCAGACTGTACATCTTCACCAACATCTCGCATGTGAACAGGGCCAGCAGCACTTTATTGGCCACATCTACAGGAGAAAACCAATCAGGGTCAGAAAAGAGAGGATATAGTGAGAACGTGAAGCAGTCATGATCTTTTAGCTTGAGCACAAATACACGCAGCGCTCACCCTGTACTTGTGTGAGCCACATAGGCTGGTTGTAATGTTCTGATGAGATGGTCAAAGTGTTGAGGAACACCAGGATGATCACCAGCCAGTAGAACGGCACAGATTTCACAGCCAAACGACAGTTTCTCCGACACAACCGGTTCCAGCGACGCCAGCGCCGACTGAAAGAGGAAGCAGTGAAGTCAGATAACAGACACAAGAAGAAATTAAAATAGACTGATGCATTGAAAGGAGAGATAGAACACTACATAGAATGGCAAAACTCTGAATAGACGCTAGAACGCTAGAACACACTAGAAAGATAGAATTCTAGAACACTAGCCAGAGCAATAGATACAACACCAGATAGACAGAACACTACAACATTAGAATATTAGAGCGCTTTACAGAACCCTAAACTGATAAATAGAACACTAGACAGAGAAATACAATGCTAGACTGAATGTCAGAATATTAGATAGGTATACATTAGAATGATAAATAGAGCAACACAATGCTAGAAAAACAGAACACTAGATACAGTAGAATGCTGGAAGGTTATAAAACAGCATAACTATAAAACAACATAATGCTACATATTATATATAGCAGAATGATAGAATGTTAGATAAGCAAAGCAAGACACAAAGCAATAGACAGAATACTAGAACGCTGTATTGGCAGAACACTAAAATTATAGAATACCACAATGCTAGATAGATAGCCATAATGCTTGCTAGACAGATAGAATGTTAGATAGAAAGATAGCTAGCTAACTAGACAGATAGCATGTTAGATAGAAAGCTAGCCATCTAACTAGGCAGATAGCATGTTAGATAAAAAGCTATCCAGCTAATTAGACAAACAGCAGGAATGTTAGCTAGAATATTAGCTATCTAGACAGATAGCTGGAATGCTAGCTTGAATGTTATCTAGCTAGACTGCTAGCTGGAATGTTAGCTAGTTAGACAGATAGCTGGAATGCTAGCTGGAATGTTAGCTAGCTAGACAGGGGTGCGTTTCCCAAAGCAAACTATGGTCGCAAGTTCCGTCATTACCAATAGAGTTTAATGGGACTTTTCGACCATAATTGACTAACGATGCTTTTGGAAAATGCACCCGATTGCTGGAATGCTAGCTGGAATGTTAGCTAGTTAGACAGATAGCTGGGATGCTAGCTGGAATGTTAACTAGCTAGACTGCTAGCTGAAATGTTAGCTAGTTAGACAGATAGCTGGAATACTAGCTGGAACGTTAGCTAGCTAGACAGATAGAATGCCAGACAGACAGAGAAAGCATGCAAGCTCACAGTAATACATGCAATAACATGTAAATACATGCAAAAAACATGTAAATAAACTGACATTAGCAGGTACTAATCACATCTTTACTGACCTGAACTTTGATTTTGAAATTTTTTGACTGTAAATTAAAACAAATTGTAAAGTTACAAAAAGAAACCATTTATTCATATATTATTCATACCATTATTTATATGCATATACGTATTCATATGCCTCCTTGGTACAGCATATTACAACGATTCATTACTGATAAAACAAACATTCATTCATGTGTATTTGTGAGTTTTCTCACCATGTAGGGCCACAACATGTCGCCTTCTCATCTTCTACTTTCTCATTCTCTGTATTCATGGATTCGGTCTCACTCGCCGGCATACTCGCTGTTGTGTCACAAACACAAGGTTCATCACACACACATTAAAACACTCACAACGCAGTTTACATATCCTCAGTCAAATTTAGTGGACAAGAACTTGACAAGATTGTTTATCTTTCTGAAAAAGATTCAACAAGAAAGATGAGATTTTCAAACGCATCCTTAGGGAAACTTGGAGAAATTCACTGTGCTGAGAAGAAATTTATAGAAAATCAAATTAAAAGGCTGATAGTAATTCAGTAATGGTAAAACAAATATCTGTTTTGCTCAGCCCTCGCATTCCCTCAGGATTTACGGATAAATTCTGACACATCCAAAGACAGTAATAAGCGAGTGTGATCAGACTTTTTGTGACTGCTCTATAAACTGCTGACCACGAGCCTGGTGATCTGGGTTTAACCTCATTTCTATGTTAGAAACTCGCTGTCACTGTTTCAAAGTGGGATTTTTAAGTTGGAGAGACACTGCACTCCCACTCCTGCCGGATCTGATCTCTGACTCACTCTGATTTTGAGAGAATGAGAATGAGAGGACTAAATTAGTACAGGAGGAGGAAACGGGCAAGCGAGGAGTTTGATAACGCTAATGCTGAGGAAAGTCTGATGGGTACAAAGAGCATATAGGCACTGATGGTCATTGAGAAGGAAAATACATACTTGCAAAGCACAACTAGTGCATTCACACACTACATCATCTGCATAAACACCACACACCTAGACATATTATTAGCTTCAAAACATACTTCCTTACATGCCAAAATGGGACATTTGTGCATAGGTCAATGAGTAATACAGTACATATCTTCTTTTTTTTTTTTAAAGAGAGACAGCTATAGTAAAAGTTTACATGGTAAAATGATTTGCTTGATTCCATGATGAACAGCATGATTACTGACCACATGTCTGTTCACTACAACATGGAATGTTTGCCCAGTTAACACTTACTACCGTTCAAAAGATTGGGGTCAATTTTTTTTTTTTTTTTTTTTTTTTTTGAAGAAATTGATAGAGACCAAATTTTTCTTCAAGCATGATACAGAGCTGAGAGATGGTTATAGCTACACAGCCCAGCCTAAGATAGCTTTCATATTGGGAGATATTTGCATGCATCAGGGAGCCACTTTCAAAATGTGGTGTATTGAAATTGCGTTTGAATGCGCATTCGCGTTTTACTTTTGCTTTCGATTTCGTGATTGCACGTACTCTGTGAACAGGGAGCGGCAGTGCTACATGTGTGCATTCTACAAGATAAGACATTTATCAGAAGCTTAGGCTCTGCTGTGCAATGAATCCTCTGCCATGGTCTTGTCAGTCATCTCGTCACGTGATCCATGAACTCTTATTCCTGCTGCACTACGTATGACTTTGCAGCTCGTGTTAGATGAAGCGACGGTTATCCAACTAGATTAAATGGTTTTTATTTCTATAAAAAGCAAAACGACAGTACTGTAATGTAGCGGTGGACAGCTTTTTACCTCGACAAGAAATCTTGTCACATTTTAATCTCACGAGATCTCGTGGCATGAGATCTCATCACACCTCTAGTAAAGATATTAATAATGTTCTTTTTTATATATATATAAAAACAATCAAATAAATGCTGTACTTTTTATTCATTATAGAATCCTGAAAAAAAAAGGTATCACCAGTTTCCATTAAAATATAATTTTTATACATTATTATAAAGAATGTTTCTTGAGCACCACATTAGAATGATTTCTGAAGGATCATGTGACACTAAAGACTGGCGTAATGATGCTGCAAATTCAGCTTTGCATCACAGGAATAAGTAAAATTTTAAAATATATTAAAATAGAAAACATTAAATTATAATAATATTTCAGAATATTACTGTTTTTACTGTATTTTTTAGCAAATTGTACAGTGTGCAGCCTTGGTGAATCATTTTTCATTTTTCAAAAACATAAATTTTTGTGACTCCAACCTTCTGAACAGCAGTGAAGAGTGAAAATCAATGAAAAATAAATTTAAAAAAATAAAACGTTGGCTTTCAGTTCATTTCTGTTAGGTCAGTAAATAAATGCAATCAATTAGTAATAATACCTATCACACAAAAAAAATCGTCTGTTAATTAATTTATTATCCCATTAGTAATATTAATCCATTTAGCTATTAGTAAACTGGTATTTTATAATGGCTTTGAATGTGGCTCATCTGATTAGATTGTATAATATTTTAAAATGCCTATTAAAAAAACACTATGTAAGGCTTCTAACAGGTAATATTCATGAATATCATCAAGTAATCACACATACAGTATGAAAGGGACAGAAGGGTGGGAGGGAAATTTACCATGAGTGTCAGAGGACTGGCTGAACCAGCCAAACCCTTTCTTCTTCTTCTCCATGAGGCTGGCCAATGTAACCCCTTCATTTCCCATGCAACCAAAGCCCATGCATGATTTACACAGCACAGCACAGCCGTGGCACGGTCACGAGGGCGAGAACGAGTAGCCACATCGACACAGGTTAAAGCACGGGAACAAGAACAGCACCAACACAACAATTAACAACAATAAACAACAACAACAACAACATTGAGGCAACTGGTCTGCTGGATGGGAGCAAAGGATGATGGGTAGTTAGTTAACAGTGAGCAAGAGCAGGTTATTAGGATCAGGGTGCAATGAATTCAGTGAAAACATAGGAACATCGCGAGGCTCCAAATGTTGAGATTCAATGGTGCAGATGTTTGCATGCGTGTATGATATGAAGCTGACCTCTGACCTCGATGGCCCCCACATACATCCATGGGAGTTCATCAGTATTTAAAGTTCATGAAAAATATGCAAAAATATTTTATGTAAAAAAAAAAAAAAAAAGTGATGTCACTGATTATATTTTCAAAACAAATATTATGATTTCTCATATTAAGACTGCACAATTAATTAAATTAAAACTGTAGTATGGTCTTATATGATTGCTTAACCACAAGAGTAAAATTTAAAAGTGGCACGAGTCAAAATGGTGATGAAAATGTTTGCTAGTTTGTCATTTGCTTGGAGACGCAATCTAGTATTTGTACTTCTTGACGCTTTTTAAATTAGAAAATGAACCACCAATTTACACCTAAATTTGCATCTAAAATCATCAGAAATATAACAGGTACATGGCAGGCCAATCAAATGATATATGGTAAATATTCAAAATATTCTTTTCAATGTGGTTTTATGCTGTTTTGTGATATCTAAGCAACAGCAATGAGATGTTGAATGTTATCATATCAGTTCAAACGCAGTTCAAATCACAAATGAACTGCAAATACGATGACTAAATCATGCTTTTGTCTTGTTTTTCAGTAAAAATATTAAAATAATCCATAAAAATAGGACCCAATGTACTGCTGTTAATATGAGGGGATTTTCTGTATTGATTTTTCATAGATGTTTTACCCATATTTAGAATCCACAATGCATTGTGTTGTGTTTTAGGGTTAAACCTTTCTGTTTTTCTCTTTAACAGATTATTTAGAGTTTATTTATAAAATAAAATTCAGCATATTAGAATGATTTCTGAAGGATCATGTGACACTGAAGACTGCAGTAATAATGCTGAAAATTCAGCTTTGATCACAGGAATAAATTTCATTTTAAAATGTATTCAAATAGAGAACAGTTGTTTTAAATTGTAATAAAATTTCACAATATTACTGTTTTTACTGTATTTTTGAGCAAATAAATGTAGCCCTTAATGATAATTAATCAAAATAATTTGTCATACAGATAAGAGTAATACATCATTTCGAACTGTAAAGGGTCTATGTTTATTTGTGTACACATAAAATAACATAAAATAATATGCTTTTGTAAAATAAAGAAAACAAACAGGATGCGTGTTCTGCCATCTCGGTCTCCCTGAACAGCAGCGTGTCACATAAATGAACCGAAACTCAGCATATAGGCTACTTGTCTCACAGACGTGAGAAATATATCTATAGAAAGCTTGAAACGTCTACTTTTTAACGAACCAATTTGAATCGCAAAACAAATAAAGGCCTACTCTTTGATTATGCAATCCATATGAATGCATTTCACTCTATAGGTTACTGCAGAGATGAGTCAGCAGCGTCAACTTCATCTTTGCAGCCGACACTGACTCAGAAAATACTAGTTTATTAATAAAAATGTTATTTTATGATAATAAACTTATATAAACTTGATATTCTTCCCGACTTGATACTTTTGCCAGTGCTTTGCAGCAAGCTTTATGCGGGTGCTTGATCGTGAGGCATATATTCCGCCCCCCAATATATTTAAGTAATTCAATTAATATAAACGTGCGATTAGTCGACTAATGACTTAAATGAATGACTACTAGTCGACTAGAAAAATCTTTAGTCGGGGGCAGCCCTATTATTATCATCCTCAAATGTTTCTGGAAACAGTGTATTTCGTTGAATAGTCAAAGTATTCTTTATTAAAAACTATACTTACAGAAGTAATAGGAATTTATTTATAAAACTTGTTTATAAGTGTATTTTGTTTCCCATGTTGAGTATATACAGTATATATTAGGGCTGGGTACTGACACAATTTTCACGATTCGATTCGATTTCTATTCACATGCTTGCAATTCGATTACGATTTCGATTCGATTCGATTCGATATCTATTATTTTGGATGTAGTATATCAGTTATAGTACATAGGCAAATTTTCTAGAGGAAAAAAATCCCTTAACTAATGCTGTAAACTACACATGGGAGCCAGTTGGTACTACTTTACTATAATATTGAAGGTTAAAATTAACTTATTTATATACAAACACTTAAATTACACTCAATTGTTTTTTTATAATAAATAAAGTTTAGAATTACATAATCATATTTCTACTCCAATTCGTTTTTTTTTTAAATATAAACCTTTAAATTGTGGCTGTCATAACTGATTTATTCAAATATACCTTCAGATGTTTAGTCATGTTTATTTCGCCATGTTTAAGAATCGATATTGGTTCGTAAAAATGAAAATCGATTAAAATCGAGAAATCAATATTGTTTACCCAGCCCTAGTATATATATATATATATATATATGTGTGTGTGTGTGTGTGTGTGTGTATGTTTTGTTTTAAACAGGTTTCACTGGAAAACAAGACAAGCATACAGATTAAAAATGAAAATAAAGCATTCAGTGAACTTGTGCGAGTGGAAAAAGAATTCAGCTTGATTTTTCATTTGCAGAATAAGTTCTGCATAAATGCTAAGCTTTCCAGACAAGCGACTTTTGTGGGTCTGTATCAATCAATTACAGCAAAAAAAAACCTTTCAGAATCCAGCCAGCTAATCTAAGCCGACCGTCCTCTCACAGAACTGAGGTCAGTCAAAGAGCCGTTCACTGAAGCTCCGGTGACAGTGGAAGCCGGTGTAGCAGCGGCTCGAACCGCACAGAATCATGCGTGCTGCTTATATAAAAGGGATTAGGATTAGTCCTTATTTTGCTCAGTTTCTCCACTTCATGCCCTTATGAGCAAACTCCTCTCGTTCAGCAGATACCGGCCATACTGACTGACTTACATTCAGCTCATTTAATGTCACTTTTAGACATGGAGGAGACAGTATCTTGATCAAAGTAAAACTGTAAGCAGAATCAGCCCTAGCTGTCGGTCCAGTACTGTACTGAACCCTCTGACCTGAAGATGTTCGACTTTGATTGACAAATCTGCGGTTCGGCGGCAGAGACAGCATTCGTGGCGTCAGCGCTTGCTGACTGCTCCTCAACTATTTCATCAAAAATACACCAGAGGCAGCTGTTTTGGGTTTGCTGACGTCTGTTCGGTGTCACGCTGCAGTTTGATGGGCATGACGGGCCAATTAAAGACGGCTCTGTGGCTGCTACAAAAAGTGGCAAAGCTTTGGTTGAAACATCACCCTTAATACAAGTCAGAAAAGTGTAATTCAGAAGTTCAGTCACTGAACAAATTTCATTAGTTCAACACAAAATATAAATAAGTAATTGTGACTAATTATGGCTATTTATTCCCTGATATGCAGATTGTTCCCGACTGATACAGTGTGACATTTTTCTAAACTAAACAAATACTGTAAAAATAATGAACATAACCAGATATTAATTCTGTCATTCAGCACCACAATCTCAACCACATTGTTTTCAGATAACTTTACATTGCTTGACCATTTTGTAGGGGTAAATTAAAGCATTCTGGGAAATTGACTGTTGCATAGATAGAATGAAAGTTGAAATGCAATGCATGAAATGCAATGCAAAAAAATGAAATGCACTACTTTTCAAAAGTTGGGGTCAGTACGAATTTTTTTTTAAAGAAATTAATATTTTTATGCATTAAATTGATCAAAAGTGACCGTAAAGATATTTATAATGTTACAAAAGATTTATATTTTAAATAAATGGTTAAGCAGCACAACTGTTTTCAACATTTATAATAATCAGAAATATTACTTGAGCAGCAAATCAGCATATTATAATGATTTCTGAAGGATCATGTGACACTGAAGCCTGGAGTAATGATGCTGAAAATTCAGCTTTGACAACACAAGAATAAATTTCATTATAAAATATATTAAAATAGAAAATAGTAGTAAATTTAAAATTGCATAGTATTTCACAATATTACGGTTTTTACTGTATTTTTGATCAAATATTACTACATTATTACTATCATCAAATGTTTCACTGAAAGTATTCTTTAATTAAAACTATACTTGCAGAAGTCACAGAAATTTAAAATTTTACTTTCTTAAATACACATTCAAATTGATCTTGTTTGCTACTCTAAATATAATTGAAATTCATTAACTCATTTGGAATTTAAAAAACATTCTCAGCTCAACTGAAATAACTTTCTGCATTTGCCTGAATATGGACTGTATAAAGTGTGCTTGGTACTTGTCTAGTTACTAGTATTCCTTTAAATGACAATATCGCTCTTATGGTTTACTGTCATGTACTGTATTCAAGTACTCACGGTTGCGTTTGCTTTCTTCATCATCTTCCTCATTCTCAGGGTCAATGTCTTCCGCCTGCGTGATCCAGTCCAGATAACCTTTCAGATCTTCCTCCAGCTGTTGTTTTTCCCGTAGCTTCTGGAAATCTCCACGAGCTTTTGCCTTCTCTCGCTCTTTAGAGAACTCTCTGGGTTCAGGAAAACACAGTTTTACCTTCAGTTCACTAATAATAATAATCCAAATATAATATGGCCCCAAAATTTTTACAATATTTAACCACACTTAATGTCTAAATGCCATTGCATTACATACTAAAATATTTAAGAAAGATAGCACTTTAAGCATAAAATTTAACAAGATGTTTGTTAGGTTTGGAATAAAACAAAAAATACAATATATTATATATTTTCTACAGATATGTTTTTTAAAGTTTTTAAAAACAACATTTTTACACCCAAACAAGGATTTTACATTAAATAAATTATGAAAATTTTAATTAAAAAAAACTTTTTCTTGAAATTACTTAATTCATATGCATAATTATATGGACATTGCCATTTTTCAGAACCAATGTTCATCGTAATGGACATGACTATTTAAAACAAACAAACAAAAAAATCTCACTATGAATGTACATGCATTTTTCCATATATCTAAACCTACAGTAAGTGTAAATGCTTCAGCGTCCTGCCAGCAGGGTGCATGCTTGTCCACAAAGGACAAGGAAAAACATCACACAAACGCGCTGGAAAGGTCACACGATGTGTGTGGCATCCTTAATAAAATGGCAGAAGCACAAAAATGGAATCCAAACCTAATTTCAGAAGATTGCTCGATCTGCAAATTGTATATGTTGCACCACAAGCACAGCGTCTCTCGTGGCAGGTTATTAATAACCCTGCAGCTCTAAGAATTCGCTTGTAGGACTTGTGGACACAGGAAGCAGATTAATTTCACCCTTCCGGAGAGGGTCAGAAAATCTGTGCCCCCCTCTGAAGGACATGAAGGAGATGAGGATGAATATGAGAAACATGGGTTGTCTTTCTAATGTAAAAGACAAAATAACAATATCAAATTGAGTCACCGGTCTGGCTCAGGTCTCCTTTCTCTCCTCCATTTGCCCTTCCTTTCTCCGGCTACTCCATCTTTCTCATCTCCTTCTGTTTCTCCTGTCAGTCGCACACGTTCCTTTTGCCTCTTTTTGTCTTAACTGAACCCTATATCCAGTTTAATGTTCACCCAGAAATTAAGAACATAAAAACCGATGTACAACATAGGATATGTTGAACCATGTTTTGCAATGTTACTGGGAACGTCAACCTATATCGACATTCACTATCGTTCAAAAGTTAGAGGTCAGTAAGATTAATACTTTTATTCAGAAAGTATGATTCAAATTGATCAAAAATGACAATAAAGATATTTATAATGCTACAAAAGATTTCTATTTCAAATAAATACTGTTCTTTTGAACTTTCTAGTCATCAAAGGATCCACAAAAATATTAAGCAGCACAACTGTTTTCAACATTGATTATAATAAGAAATATTTCTTGAGCAGCAATCATCATATTAGAATGATTTCTGATGGATCATGTGACACTGAAGACTGGAGTAATGATGCTGAAAATTCAGCTTTGCATCACAGGAATAAATTTCATTTTACAATATATTAAAATAGAAAATAGGTATTTTAAATAGTAATAATATTTCACAATAATATGGTATTTACTGTATTTTAGATCAAATAAAGGCAGCCTTGGTGAGCATAAAAAATTTCAGACCCCCGACTTTCGAACAGTAGTGTATTTAAGAGCTAAATTGCTTAATCATCCTGACTAATGTTTTTTTCCAAAAAGCAAAGTTTCTGCTGAATTATCATCATTCACCTGCTTTGCCCTAGTCATTGTCCTCGAGTCTAAAAAATTTCATTTCCCCTTCTTGACTTTCATCAGTCTGAATCACTTCCTCTCTCATAGTTTTTCATTCTGTCCTTGGATCCGTTTGACTTAATAATGTCATCAGCTAGGAACGATTCAACCCGGCAGACTTGAAGATCATCTCACAGCACACAACACTTCAGAAAACACCTTAAACCCGTAAAAAAAAAAAAAAAAAAAGGAAGAACTCTAGTCATGGAAAAAAGATTGCAGAGACCCCAAGCAGATGGATCCGTTATGTCGCCAATTTATAATGAATCTAAATCTGTTTCAGTTTTCAGTTGCAGAAAGACATCTGTCTTTTTTTTTTAACATTAATGATATATAAGGCTAAAAAAGGCTAATTTTTAATTAAATAAATGTGTTTTATCAGTTACACTAAAAGTCTTAGGACCCAGAATGGACATGCATGTGGAAATGCATGTACACCAGCTTGGACCATCGTAAAATACAAGACACTTGGGTTTTTAGATGGTTTTTTAGCTTTAGATGATAACAATACTGATCTGCTACTGGCATAAATTGGTTTGTTAAAGGTAGACTAGCTATTATTGAAATTGTGTTCGAATGTGCGCTCGCGTTTTACTTTCGCTTTCGAATCCTCCACCATGGTCTTGTCGGTCAACTCATCACTTACTCTCATCACGTGATCAGTGAACTTTGATTTCTGCTCCACTACGTACGACTCCGCAGCTTGTGTTGAATGGGACTGAAGTGATCATTATCCAACTGAATTAAATGGTTTTTATTTCTATAAAAAGCAAAACGACAGTCCAATTTACCTGAATCCATCCTAGTTTAATGAAAAATAACCAGATTAGTTTGCAATTTTTGTCCATGGCTGTAGTATTGATCCATGATCAGGTCTATTTTCAAACCCCATGCAAGAAAAAAATCAAATGTTTCGTGAAACAACCGGCAGATTTAAGAAATTCACAGCAGTCTCCACAGCACACAGTGATTCTCATTCTCTTACCCACTGAGAACACCCAGCACAAGATTTAACACAAAAAACGAGCCCAGAATGATCAGACTAACAAAGTAGATCCACGGCGTCTCCCAGCCAATGGCATCATTCACCTATAAGGGCCCAAACAGGACGGTTAACCCGGAGAGACAGACTTCATTTAGCTGAAAGAACTCCATAGATGGAGTTTTGGGAGAGAGACAGAGAAAAAAAAGGAATGGATATCAGGGGCCGTAGTGAAGAGAAAAGAGGAGCTGCTCACCCGCTCAACACACCCAGAACCAGGTTCAAGACGAAGAAAGAGCCGAAGATGACCAAGCTCACAAAGTACACCCAGGGCAGCTCCAACCCCATAGCATCATTCATCTGAGAGAAAAGAGGAAGACAACGAGGAGGAAAGGGAAAAGCGGTGGGGAGAAAGAGAAAATGAAAGAAAGTATGAAACAGAAAATGTGAGTGGAAGGTTAAAAACAGGTCTAGAGAAGATATTCTGCTCAAAATCAATCTGGATTTCAGATTTAACATGTTTAGATCTTTTGAAGAAATACCAGAAGACTTTCACAAGTTTAACTTCTAATAAGAAATTTGAGTGTAGGATGAAGTCAATATAAAAGGAAAGATAAAGGAGAAATCCCACACACTGTCCATAAAAAATTACTGAATATGTTTCAGAGACCTTGTCAGGCATTTTCTTATAATATTCTTTTCTCTAGTCTAGTCTGACCAAAACACTGTAAATTAATAAACATACACATATTACACATATACATATATGACACACACACACACATAAATATATATATATATATATATATATATATATATATATTTGTTTTAATAAGTCACATTACAGAAAGAAGTTTTTATTTATTTATTTATTCTTATCTATTATTTACTCATATATATATATATATATATATATAGATATATATATAGTCAAAGACATTAATATATATATAAATGATGTTAATATATAAACAATGTAAACAATGTTTTTATGTATGTATTATATATAAATAAGTCAGCTTTTACCGATGCAAATATGTTGCATCGTGATACAAATGCCAACTAGTATGTATGTATGTATGTATGTACATATATATATATATATATATATATATATATATATTATATATATATATATATATACACACACACTGTACATACATATATATACACATACATATATATATACATATATATATATATAAAAATGTTTAAGTGACATTTGTCAGGCTTCTTCATAAAAAAAATGAATGAATCAATGAAGAAAATTCTCTAGTCTAGTCTGAACGAAACACTGAAATGCACGCACACACACACATATATAAAAATGTTAACATTGTTTATATATTTTTTTTAAGGAGGCAAGCTGCATTAACGTGCATGCTGCATTACACATTATTTACATGTTCAATTATTTGTTAAATTTGAGCACGTCAAATAAGCAGCAATAAAAAAACCAGGAATTTACCTTAGGAAAAACCCATAGAGATTAACCACTAATCAGAATATTGTGTAGACACTTCCTCAGTGTCTATGGTGGTCCAAAGGTAAATTTGGCTTTTTAAAAATCCATTACAAGGTTTGAACAGTTACTACGAATTTTTAGGGGGGGGTGATTCACAAGAAATCTAGACTGAAAATCTATCTGGAGTTTATGCAGCTGTAAATGAACCATGTGCTGTGATGAAATGGAGGAAACATATTCCAGAGGATGATGTGAAAGGTGGGTGGATCTCATCAGAGCACACTGGTCAGTCACAGACCCTTGAGTTCCTGCTTCAGTGTGTGGGCTGCTAGTTTGAGCATCTCGCACTCTCCTCAAAACAGTAATGACTGTATGAGCACTTAATCCTCTCTACACAAATATAATTATTGACTAACACTCATTATATGCCAACAAGAAGACGTGCTAGCTAGGATGTGAGAAGTAGTATCATGCTAATACTAACCCAGTAGAGTACATCCGTCCAGCCCTCCATGGTAATGCACTGAAACACAGTGAGCATGGCAAACATGAAGTTGTCGAAGTTTGTGATGCCTCCGTTGGGGCCGTGCCAGCCCTCCTTACACACAGTGCCATTGATAGGACATGTACGACCATGACCATTAACAGCACACGGTGCAGGTTCATCCTCTGCTATTATCTCTGCAGAAAGAGGAGAAGATCAAATATAAACAAGCACAATAGCTATAAAACAATTCCTATGAATCTCAATTTGTTGAAAAATATTATATAATCATATCATATAATCTAAGTTACAATCCTGCATTATGGGAATCAACTCGGAAAACATGAAAACTATGGCAGAAATGCTTGACAAATCTTACTGACCCCAAACTTTTAAACTGAAGTGTATCAATATTCATGTAAGGCACAGAAGTTTAACAAACCTGTCCCTTGAAAATAACAAGTAGCGTGCATTTTTCCAATGAAAAGCTCCAAACCGATGATGGCGTAGATGATGATGACAAACAGAACCAGCAGGGCGATGTGGAGGAGAGGAACCATGGCTTTAATGATGGAGTTCAGCACCACCTGTAAACCTGAGGATATGCAAACATACACAAAAATGCAGATTTACACTCATTCACAGTATTTGAGTGTTCACTTGAGTGCAATTAAGTCCAAACTTTCACATCTAATTCCTACTACATACACTCAGACACACACTGGTGTCTTTAGGGCATTGAGTTTGACAGCTTGTTCTCAGAGAACGATCCTGAGGGGATGCAGCAAGGAATGCTGCGCTTTTCCTGCCATATGGCCACATCATGCTCCATCTCTCACCCAATATCCACCCCTCTGTAGGGGTCCGACGCTCTGGGCGCTCGGAAGGGGAAGCTGTCAAATTGCCTCATGATTACTGTTGTGCAAAACTACATATTATCGAAATCGACTAGTCGGTGCACTGCCTGAACGACTAATCTGTCTTGACTGGAAGCCTTGAATATGTAATCAGCTTGATCACTAGGGTTACTAGGGTTATTGTAGTTAACTAAAATATTTTATTTTCAGCTAGTTGCTAAGGCAATATTTCTCATTTTCTTTTAGTTTAACTTGAAATACTAAAATAACTTAAATTAAAACTAATAAATAAAACTATATAGACATTATAAAAAAAGACAAAAACACACAATATTACTTATACTTTAGCTAAAGGTGAAAATACACAATATACAAATTAAAACTAATTCAACATATTAACAAAAACTATAATCTAAAATGACCCTGATATCATTATATTAGTGATTTATATTATATACTCACTATATTTAAAGACCATAACCACTCTGGTTTTAAAGAGGGACCACCGTTTTTTATTATTAGTAACAGCTAATGACAAATGTTTGTTTTTTTACTCACTGGGCACTCCTGAGACCAGGCGAAGCGGTCGCAGCACTCGAAAGGCTCTGAGGGCTTTGACGTCGAAACCTCCTGGTTTCCCTCCGTGGCCGTGCACGGACGGATGGGCTCCAACAGCTTCCTTCTCTCCATCTTTGGTCAAAACTTCCAAGACAACACTAAACAATCTAAAAAAAAAGAAAAAAAATCTGTCAGAAAAATAACTCATCAATAACCAGCAAGTTTCAAGCATATTGGTTATTGATTATATATGTCTCACAAACCTTAAGCGCACCAAACCTGCTACAATCTGAGACAAAAAGGACTTGATGCTATGATGGATTTAGACTGATTCAAAGCAAAAACTCCTTTATTTAAAGATTCATTAGAAGAACCTGTTCAAATGAGCCATTTGAAGGCACAAGTGAACCACACCATTGTTCCTTTATGACTATTTACATACTACTATAGTATTCATTAATATTTTGAATTAGTTTTGTTATATGTATTTTCAGTTTTCATATGAAGTTTGAGTAATTTTTGTACTGTGCTTTTGTCCTTTTTATTAGTTTTGGGTTTTTTTTTTTTTTGTTTTTTTTTTAGCATTAATTATTTTATTTGAGTTTTATTTTTAGTAATCTTAGAATTTCAACTGAAAATTTTGTTTTTTATTATTATATTTTAGTCAGTCGCCAGGACAATACTTCTAATTGTCATTTAAGTTGTTTAAGTTTACAATTTTCATCTAATATTTATATTTTATTTTATTTCAGCTTTATTACAATTAACAAAAACGATTTGAATAGTTTTAGTCAAACAAAACCAGTACTGATATTTTTGTTTTTTTGCGTAGAAAAAAAAAATTCTTGCCATTATTTTGAGATATATAATCTTATTTCACCATATTCAATTTATTTCAACTTGTTGTAGAAAATGCCTTGTGCTCTATTAAAATATAACAAATTTCTAAATAAAAAAATCTAGATATAATGAACTAATACATGAGAGAATTACATTCTTTGAAAATAATCTAAAAATTGCTTTGAAAAAAAAAAAAGTTTGTAATATTGATATAAAGTAGCAAGATAATAGCTGAAATATCAAGACATGTTTGGATTATAAAATAAACCACTTTCAGCATCACATGACAGCATGACCTTTCATGAATGTGCCAAAACATAAACAGCAGGACATTCAATCTGAACAACATCAGACGGCATCATCTGCTGTACACACGAAAAAAGCAGCATGTGATGACCTGAAATGGCCATGGTGCACATCTGAACAGTCATGTATTACAAGATCTCAACAACAGCGGATAAAAAAAAAGTGTATTCAAAGTATCAAATAAGCTGATTTTGAATGCACCTGCTTCTATTACCATCATAAAGCTTTATTTACGCCAGCGATTCATCCTCTAAAGTCAGCATGAAACAGAAGTAGCAATAGTCTTTTCTTCCCTATTGTGACGTATATCTAAAAATAAAACAGCTTCTTGAACAAGAAAAAATGAATGACAGGTCTTGATTTTGTTTTGAATTGATTGTATGGTTGTGGTTGATCTCATGTGAGTGAACATCATCAGAGAAGAGATGTTGCTATAAGAGGGAGGGGAAGATATTTTAAGATAAGATCATGAGGGCACATGAATTTATAAAATAATGCACGGATAAATAATTTATAATAAACACTGCAATATTCCATAAAATTGTCAATTTTTATTTCATGGTGACTTTAAAGAGTGACAATCTACCTGTAAGTATTCTTGGCTAATCGTGGCTGCTGCTCAGGAGCTAAAGATCAAGAGCGACAGCCTCGTGAACAGAGAGACGGGTCGGTGAAGAGAGAGAGGGAGACAGCTCTTTCTGCATGAGGCGAACTGATCGAAATGTGACCTAGCTACCCAGTGGACTGTGCGTGTATGAGTGAGGGAGAGTCAGAGATGCTGATGAGGAAGAAGAGGAGAGTGTACACAGTTTGAGATGATCTACAGAGAAACGAACAAGACATCAGCGGTGAGAGATACAGACAAAGAATGACAACACAAGTGGACAGAACCATTAAAGCAGTTTTATATCGCACACATAAGCCGCATGCTTTTACTTTTTCATTTACAGACACACAAACACTTTCCATTCAATAAAATGACTGACTGAATCCGGATGATTTAAAGGGGTGGATGATTATGATTTCCCATTTTTAACTTTAGTTAGTGTGTAATGTCGCTGTTAGAGCATAAACAACATCTGCAAAGTTACGACGCTCAAAGTTCAATGCAAACTGAGATATTTTCTTTTACAGAAAATCACTTTTTAAGGCTGGTAGGGACTACAACAAGCTTATTCCTAGGTTGGTGACATCATAAACTCCAAAATTTACATTAACCCTGCCCCCGGGAACACGCAACAAAGGGGGTGAGGCCATGTTGGGCTGCTTTAAAGAAGAGGAAGAGTTGTTGTAGTAGAGTGTTGTTGCCATGCCGTCATTTTACACCGGACTTCTTCACGAATGAGGGTCAATTCAACGCTGGATTTGCACAAAAGATTAACATGACGGCACATGCTAGTCGATGAGTTGAATCAGCTCAATAGCAACTACATAAATTTATCCACTAACCATTCAGAAACAGCCAGTTTCATTCTACAAGTTGTAACTTCTTCCTGAGTCTCTCCATCAGTGTCCGACTCAGGTTTGAACAATGTAAGGCTGAACTCCGTTACTGACAATCATCATTTTGGCTGTGTGAGATTCTACAGCTTTGTTTTTGTTGAGCAACCGAAGCACGAGCTGTTAAAGCTCCGCCCTCTTCTGGAAAGCGGGCCGGGAGCAGCAGCTCATTTGCATTTAAAGGGACACACACAAACTGCGTGTTTTTGCTCATCGTGTTTTTAAATCAGCTTGATTTTAAAGGAGGGAAGTATGATCGTTTTGTAGTAATCAACATTAAGCCACAGATGCTGTCAATCAAGCTTGTAACTTGTAATGAACCCTGGAATATTCCTTTAATTATCATTTGGATGTAAATGTGGTCTCACTCTTTATGCAAATTAGATTTCATGAATATAAAGTTTGTAATAATTCTCAAATGGAACACTCACAATAACCATTGTATAATTTATAGACATTATTAAAGCAAATGCTCAGTGTAGTAACCCAGGAACACTTTATTTTCTGTATAGAGAAGGGCAGTTGTCAGTGTGAAAGCACAACGTGAGCCTGATGGTGCAGTTAGGCTGCTTTTGCTTACACTGCTTATGCATGCGGTATGAAACCGGCCTGAGGCACGGACAAAAGAGAAGCGGCTTTTTTCCTCATCATTTTATCTTTGGGCTTCTGCATCTTTTTTTAGGCTGATACAGTAGAAAGTGACATGAAATTAAAACATTGGAATAAAAAACAGCCGAAAGAGGTGGACTCTCAAGGATTCTTCCTCATCTGCATCATCATCATCATCAAAAAAAAAAAGAAAAGAAAAACAAAAAAGGAATGGTTGATAAAAAGCAACTAAGACTGACGCAGGATGTGCTGGTCTCCAGCAAATGTGTTTTTTGAATATAAATATATTTAATCTGAAAATAAAGAGTAAGTAATACAGTTCACGCTAATCTAAAATGAAGAAATGCTCCGTAGATGCAGGTATAAAGACAGAGTATAAAGAAAGACAGCAGCTGACGTCACTGGTTTACTTTACGGGTCTTTTCTGGGCCATAGAGCTGCATGAAGAGTGTGCGTGTGTATGTGTGTGTGTGTGTTTTGGGAGTTGAGGAGAAGGTGAAGGGCCTCAAAGGAGGAAAATTAGTGAAAGTGACATTCCAGAGGATGATGGGAAGAAAGACCAAAACAGAAAGAGAAAGAAAAAGAGAAAGACATTAGCCGCGTTTCCATTACCCTTTAAATTGCGCAAATTGAAACTGCGAATTGAAAATACGCTCAATGGAAACACGTCAATTTCGCAAAAACTCCCATATATCGCAAAAAAGTTTTTACGCTCGCATGAGGTGGTTTTTCAGGCAATTCGAAAAAGGAATATTTTGCAAAACTGCAATGGAAACAGTTTTTTTCGCATTTACAGGTCACCTGACGTACAGTCACATCATCATTCTTCAAAGATAGCGCGGTATGTTTGTACAGATGACGAGACAAGGGGTGCTTTTCTTTTCTTATTTATGCATCTCTTTCCTCACACCTCAGCTTCACCCCCATAGATGAAACGAGAGGATGCAAAATAAGAAAACGAGGATGGGGTAATCTAAGGAAATCTTATTTGTATAGGCTATTGGAATATTCTTGATCCCCTGAGGGTCAGTTTAAAGCGTCATCAGCTGCGCTCGAGCCTCGAGTAATCTAATGTTTTTGAAGTGTGACATCGAATACTAATAGTATTCATCTATTAACAATTGAAATTAACATACTAGAAACTAATATTATTAGATGTCTCTGCACCTGTGCATCCTCGCATAGCTCCTCAGGAAGCTTTCGCGGTGAATTTACAGAATTGAAATGGCATTTATAGAATAATAAACAACGGTTTCCAGATCACAAGCTGGAGGATGGAGGAGCGAAGAAATGAGGAAACATCAATTGGAGTATTGAAAAGCACCCAGGGAACATTTATGAGGGAGAAGTGCAAATATATTACGCTCCAAATAAAGCTCTCAGAAAGAAGTATCTTTTAGAAAATGACTTATCGCGAGAGGAAAATGACTCATCGCGAGAGTTTTAGCCGCATAACATCGGTTAATGGAAACGCTGTCATTTCGCAATGGTTTTTTAGCGACATTTAGAAAATATCGCAAACGTTTTGCGCAAATCTGTAATGGAAACACGGCTATTGACATGTTTGGTCTGATTTTTATCTTTACCTTACTCTTCTAAATGCCTTTCTTCTTCTATGCTGTATATACACTACTGTTTAAAAATTTAGGGTCGGTAAGAGTTTTTGTGCTCATTATGGCTGCATTTATTTGATCAAAAATACAGTAAAATATATATTCTGAAATATTATTACAACTTAAAATTTTCTATTGTAATATATTTTAAAATGTCATTAATTCCTATGATTGCTAACTGAATTTTCAGCATCATTACTCGTCTTCAGTGTCACATGATCCTTCAGAAATCATTCTGATATGCTGATCAAGAAACATTTCTTATAATAATTATCAATATTTTTGGTGGAAACAGTGATGCATTTTTTCCAGGATTTTTTTGATGAATAGAAAGTTCAAATGAACAGCATTTATTTAAAATAGAAATCTGTTGTAACATTATAAAATGTCTTTGTGGCTTTTGATCAATTGAATGCGTCCTTGCTGAATATTTTTTTCTGTAATTCTGTAATTGAGATGAGAAAAATAATAAATAGTAATAACTAGTAATAACTAGGTATTAAAGGTGGACTCAGTAAAATTTCAACAACACTGTTTGGAAGTTAGTCGGGCCGACACCAACAACAAACATCTAACCAATCAGCATTAGGGGGCGTATGACAGTCGAGGAGACAGAATGAGCAAGAGGGAGATTTTAAAATAAGAAAAAAAAAACGAGAGATGATGAGACACAACACAAAAGAACTCAAAAAAGATCACTTGAGTGAAGGTTTATGACTGGGCAAGTGCTTTAACACCCGTGTTTATATTAGAAAAGTGTTCCAGTGCTGGAGAGAGCTAAGCGGGAAGGCCTGAAAACAGACAGTTCATCAACTGCGCTTTATTTTTCGTGAAGCATTTTGTTGCGTCAGCTGTGAAAAACAGACATCCACTTGGATTGCGTGTGTAACAGAGGCCAGATAATGAGAGTTTTGCAGTTAAACCACTGCACAGTGACGATCGCTAGAGAATGAGGTGTTTGGCATCATTGTTAGTGCACTCACCTCGCATGCCAGCGATGGTCGGGCCGGGGTTTGAGACCGACCCGGAGCAGGGTGGTTAGGATTGGAGTGCGAGTTTCGGAGGCGGAGCAATGAAAAGAGGGGTGGGTTTGTTTGGGTTGATTTCAAATATCAACAATGTCCAACAGCACTGTTCAAAATCAACTTACCAACACCTTTAACCCTGAACCTACTCCTAACCTAACCTTAACCCATGTAGTTACCTTATATTAGTACACTGTAAGTACACGTAAGTGCATGTACTGTAAAATAAAGTGCAACCGTTAAAACAGTAAAACAGTAGCTAAGCTTTGGAATATAAGCAGATAAAACGTACCCTATAACGACAATGACGAAATCCAGCATGTTCCATCCATTTCGGACATATGCGTTCTGATGCATCACCAAGCCATACGCTATGATCTTCAAGAAGGTTTCGATCGTGAAAATGATAAGGAAGGCATATTCGACTGTTTCCTGTGCGAGACAAAAGAGAGAGAGAGAGAGAAATTAATCGATAAGATGAACAACTGTGTACAATAAATTCAAAAACATTACAGCTCACTGCCAAGATTACTCTACCCTCCATCAAACACAAACACACATGAACATGTTTGGATTGGTTTGATCACACACAATAACCCCAAGAGAGCTGAATGACTTTGTGCGGTCAGCTTCGTCAGTCTGAGACTGAAACATTCAATACAAGACTGAAAATTGGTTTATGATTTGAAGTATCATCCAAGTTACACACACACTGATATCAATTTGGCGTAGAAACAATTTCCACTCCGAAATTGATAGTAAATTTCACAATTAATTACAAAAAACAGCAAGTAACATTGAATTAAACATGAAATTGTGAAGTAGAAAGAATTAAAAAGCATTTTAGTGTTTTATTTACAACTTCGAAAAATATTTTCTACAGCGTATAAGAGGTTACTCTGCAATATAATAAAAACAATTAAAAAATGAAGCGTTTGTGACAGAATGATGATAGAAAAATATCATTTTTACATATATTTGAACTTTTTCAATGCAAAACCTCTTTAAGTCAGTGTCTTGGAGAAATTGTACTAGCATAAACAGATCCATGGCATCTAAAATGATCCTTGAATACATGTTATGAGGGAAAATAAGTGATTTGCCTTTTAGTTACTCCTCAACACCAGAGCTGCATTACTAAAACTGAAAGCAAATTGTTTTTAAAGCATTAAAGCATGCCGCTCGGTCATGGCAGTGGCTAGTGGGTTGTTTTCTATGCATTGATGGTGTTAGACACAGCCATTTAACTTGTCAAATACCATCTCTTTATACAAACACACAGAGACTCAAGCTTTCTCCTTTATGTGTGTGTGACAGCTGTGCAAAGGTTGCACAATGAAAGAGGTTAGTTGGTGTGCGTGCGTGTGCGTTTAAGTGTAAGGACATTTGGGAAGCTTTTATACGCTGTGGGCCTCGTTTTGCCAACATTTTACAGACGACTGAATGAAGCACTTAGCCCTGTGCAACAGAAAAAGAGCCTTTTGTTACTGCGGGAAAAGAGTAACCCGGGCTCACTGATCCTGCTACTACAGACAGAGGCAGAGTGAGTTGTATGAGTGACAGCAGCGGAGAGAAGTCACCGCACTGAATATGAGCTATTTACAGGATGTCAAAGAGGCAATCTGAAACAGATGACACAGAAAAACACATGATAGAAACAAACAAATGCACTTGCCAAAAATCTAATACATCAACTTTGTAGTACACATACAGTATATATACATTGTATAGCACACATTTATCCACTTAAGAAAGAATCTAATAAGGATAAACAATGAAAATATTTTAATTAATTATACATCATGGTACTATCTGTTGTATTGCCTTTCATTTATTCTGATTTAAAATAAAATAAAATAAAATAAAATAAAATAAAATAAAATAGTGACTACAACAATACCGGAACTTAGAAAAAATGACTTTGTCAGTTGACATTCTTTTTTTTATTACTTTTTTTTATTATTTGATATTAGTTTTATTGCATTTAATATAAAATGTTTTTGGTATCTCAATTTTCTCTGAATCTAAACAAAGATCCGCCAAACCTGTCACATGACAGATAATAGTTTAAAAGACCAGATTTCAGGCAAAATGTGTCGTTTTGTTACTTTCAATAAGAAACAAAGTATCATCTTTCAAATTCTGTCCATTTTATCAGGAAATTAAAACAATAAAAGCAAAGCGTGATCATTTCTTTCTCTTTACTACTAGTTATAGCACAAAATAAACACGAATGAACATCTCATGTCTCATATAATCGCTCAATCAGTGTTTCAACCATGGAAAGAGATCATAAAAACACACCATTGCCTACATAAATAATATTTAAGTAATAAGTTTTAATGCATTATACTAATAAACATTTTTGGGGAAATGCATTTGGAGGTTTCTTTGAAAAATGTCACAATGGTGCTTAAACGTGCTTTATTTTCATTATGCAAAATATTTTTTTCTTCCAATTGAAATATGGCCTGGAAATCTTTTCGTGAGATTCACAGAAAGAGCAAGGGAACCATGTTTAAAATATGGCCGCTTTAAATGATGGGCTTTGCTAACAAAGCAGCCTTTAACTTGTCATATCATGCAAATAAACAACACACATTTACATATCAAATAAACAAATGGGAGCTAGAGAGCTTCATTAAGCGATATGCGGTTGAGGACAAAGTAATACAGCATTCCCAATCCATTACCCCTCTACTTTTATTCATCCATCAGCAGAGAGTATGAGAATAGAGAGAAAGAGAGAGAGGAAAACAGAGGCCTGTGGGGCAATCCATAAATATCTCTGACTCATATCTGCTTATTTATGCTCTAAAGACTAACTGTACATACTCTCTCTCTCTCTCTCTCTCTCTCACACACACACACACACACACACACACACACACACACACACACACACAAACCATTAGCTAGTTTACTAAAACAAAAACATTTCATAAACACATGCCCTACTGTTCCACACATGCAAATTTCACCTTCAACATCAAAAGCTCAACATCCCTTTTATGTTAATGAAGTCTGTTTTAATTGTTTTGGTTAGTGCTGTGATACATATTTGTCTGGATATTTAAAGAGCAAAATAAAATATCAAATCTGTCTTCAGCCATACATTGTTTTGGCTCAATCCTTTCAAAAACAGTCATTATGAATCCAAAGGATGAGTTGTAAATACCAAAAGGTATTTTTTGACCCATGTGTCCTATACACTTAACACAAGAATGAACTCACCCTCATTGCAAACTCTTATGACTTTCTTTCATTCGTGGAACACAAAAGGGGAGATTCTGAAGAATGTTCATGCTGCTCTTTTCCATATAATGAAATTAGATGGTTGCCAGGGGATGTCAAGCTCCAAGGAAGACACAAACGCACCATAAAAGTGGTCCATATGACTTATACTCTATATTGCATGAAAAAGAGCAGCATGAATATTCAAAAAAAATCTTATTTTGTGTTCCACAGAAGAGAGAAAGAATAAATTAAACATTTTAGGGGGAACTATTCCTTTAAAGGATTAGTTCACCCAAAAATGAAATTTCTATCATTAATTACTCACCCTCATGTCGTTCCAAACCCTTAAGTTCTTCGGAACACAAATTAAGACATATTTGATGAAATGCGAGAGTTTTTTTTTAATCCCGTAGAAAGCAATGTAAGTACCACATTCAAGGTCCAGAAAAGTAGTAAAGACATCATTTAAATAGTTCACGTGACTACAGAATACTTTTTGTGTGCAAAAACAAAACAAAAATAATGACTTTATTCAACAATTTCTTCTCTGCCATGTCAGTCTCCTACGTTGTTGACGTAGTGAACACAGTGCAGGCTTCCGTGTTTATGTCCGAACGCCAGCTTAGTATTGGCTAATGATGTACATGTGAGCAACACGATGCATTCGTGTGATGCTGACGCAGGAGCCGGCCAATAATGAGCCGGCATTCTGACATAGAACCTGGAAGTGCAGGACGTAAAGAGTATAGGAGAAAGGCAGGGGAGAGAAGAAATTGTGGAATTGAAAGTCGTTATTTTTGTTTTGTTTTTGCGCACAAAAAGTATTCTTGTCGCTTCATAACATAAAGATTGAACCACTGTAGTCACATGGACTATTTTAACAATGTCTTTACTACCTTTATGGAACTTGACTGACAGTAATTATGTTGCTTTCTATGGGGGATAAAAAAAAATAAAAAAAACTCTCGGATTTCATCAAAAATATCTTAATTTGTGTTCTGAAGATAAACAAAGGTATTATGGGTTTGGAACGACATGAGAGTGAGTACTTAATGACAGAAATTTCATTTTTGGGTGAACTATCCCTTTAAACTCAAAGCTACTGCAAGTTACATTGACTAATCTGAGATCAGCCCACAACCATAATGCAAATCAAATCTATATATTAGAGTAAAATCAATACAATAGTGGAAACACAAAACTGAATCAGTGTATGAGGAAACTTGAACTTGAACAGGATGAATCAATCAAATCCAAAATTTCTTAATGGAATTATTAATAATAAACTGATTCACAGAAAAATGTGAGGAGAGTGACATTGCCATAAACAAATTCTAAATGCTGATCCGAGGAAACAGCTAATTTGATTGCGATTTGGTTCTACTTATTGTTTTGATTTATTCTATAATTGGTAAACACAGCATGTCATTTATCATATTCATTGGTTTGAAATGAAGCATGTAAACACACACACACACACACACACGAGCAGGCACATTTGTGCATGTGGCGAATAGCTGGCGTGACATGAGTCAGTGTGACATCATGTCGTTTATCATCCCGGAAACATCACGATGTCCTCTGTTCAAAGTAACAGAATATACGGGCATATACCAGCACATGAACCCATCTAGCAACAAAATATCAATAAATTGACTGTCATTATATTAGTCATTTAAAAAAAACATTTAATGCATTTTCAGCCCAAGTTTTAATGTATACATTTACATTTTCACTGGGGTGTTGATGTCATTTGACTAGTGATTTCAAGAATTCAAGGTAGCAGAAGCATCATTGTGACATTGCTGAAGCTTGGCATTTCTGAGTGACAAGAAAAATGTATTAAGACATCTCTCTACATCCTCCACTTCCATCTTTCTTTTTCTCTCTCTCTTGACTGTATAGATCAGTCAGTGTACACCAGGAAAGCTGGAAGGAGCGCAGACCACATCACAGACTTTCCCCTCTACCTTCCCCTCTACCTCCTCCTACTAACCAAAACAATAAGTAGAACGGTGTGTGTGTGTGGGTGGGGGTGTGTGTGTGTGTGTGTGTGTGTGTGTGTGTGTGTGTGTGTGTGTGTGTGTGTGTGTGTGTGTGAGCTTGTGGAACAAGAGTGACAAACAACCGTGTCCCGGCACAGAAAGTGCTTTTCTTTAGAAAAAAGCCAGCCAGTCAAAGAAACACAAATAAAAAAGATCCTGATCACAACTGTGTTATAGAAATATGACGGTATTTCAAATGACCTTGCAGTGATAAACTTTGAATGCATAAAGACAGCCAGCTGAATGCAGCATCTATTCCACCTCCTCTCTCTTATAGCCATGCAATTCTGAACCTCGTCCTCTCGCTCAGTAACCCAGCAACCAACCGCATCCTTTCCCACTACGCAGCGCTGCTCAGAATCAGGTGGTCTTGGGCTCGCTGTTCCACCCCTGACCACTGAGGGGCAGTGTGTGGGGGCGGCAGCGGGAGAACACAGGCAGATGCAATAAATGACCGAATACTAATGAGACCAAAGATGCCCCTCAAAACATCATCATACTGCAATTCATGTCTCCATTTCAGATTCCATTCAGATTTCATTTATCACACGATGACCTCTGGAGCAAAGCAATTTCACCTGAAAATGTGGTACCTGATTGAACGGACGGGAACTACAGCAGAAAAATTTGAGCTACAGCATTAAAGGGACAGTTCACTCACAAATTCTGTCATTATTTAGACACATAACTTTCTTTCATTCATTGAACAGAACTAAGCAGTTCTTTTCCATACAATAAAAGTGGAAGGGAACTAGGGACAGCCATGGTCATTCATTTTCATTGCACGGACAAGAACTGCTGGAAAGATTTTGTCATGTTTTTAAAAGAAGTCTCTAATGCTCACCAAGGCTGTATTTATTTGATCAAAAAATACAGTAAAAACAATAATGACCACACTTTAGTTTATGGTCCAATTCTCACTATTAACTAACAATTAACTACAACTTTTGCCTCAATAAATGCCCAATTACTGCTTATTAAGAGTTAGAAAGGTAGGATTGGGTAGGATTAAGGGATTTTCTTTTTAAGTAATAATAAACAGCCAATATCCTAGTAATATGCATGCTAATAAGCAACTAGATAATAGTGAGAATTGGACCCTAAACTAAAGTGGTAACACTTTATTTTAGGGTTTTTTAACTAGCTGCTCATTAGCATGCATATTACTAGAATATTGGCTATTTATTAGTACTTATTAAGCACATATTAATGCCTTATTCTGCATGACCTTCTTCTACATTCTTAATCCTACCCAATACCTACACTTAACAACTAACTTACTAACTATTAATAAGCAGTAAATTAGGAGTTTATTGAGGGAAAAGTTGTAGTTAATAGTTTATATGTGCTCCCAATACTAAAGTGTTACCACTAAAGTTTTACCATAATAATATTTTGAAATAGTATTACAATTCAAAACAACTGCTTTCTATTTAAATATATTTTAAAATGTAATTTTTTTATGTAATGGAAAGCATCATTACTATTACAGGCCCCAAACTTTTAAACAGTAGTGTAAATATCTGCTTTTGTGTTACACAAACAAACAATAACTGAGGGTGAACAAATGACAATTTCAGTGTGAACTGTCCTTTTTAAACCCCTCTATACACTGTAAACCTGAATAAGTTGGCAAAACTCTGTCATTAATTACTCACCCTCATATCATTCCACACCCGTAAGACCTTCATTCATATTCGGAACACAATTTAAGATATTTTGGATAAAATCCGATGGCTCGGTGAGACCTCCATTGACAGCAAGACAATTAACACTTTCAGATGCCCAGAAAGCTACTAAAGACATATTTTAAACAGTTCATGTGACTACAGTGGTTCAACCTTAATGTTATGGTGTGAAGAATTAATTTTTTTGAGCCAAAAAAACTAAATAACGACTTTATTCAACAATATCTAGTGATGGGCGATTTCAAAACACTGCTTCATGAAGCTTTGAAGCTTTACAAATCTTTTGTTTCGAATCAGTGGTTCGGAGCGTGTATCAAACTGCCAAAGTCATGTGATTTCAGTAAACAAGGCTTTGTGATAAGTGTTTTGAAATTTCCATGGTTCCCCACTGGGGGGGCGTGACTTTGCCAGTTTGATACACGCTTCGAACCACTGATTCAAAACAAAAGATTCGTAAAGCTTCATGAAGCAGTGTTTTGAAATCGCCCATCACTAGATATTGTTGAATAAAGTCATTATTTTTTTTTTTGGTGCACAAAATTATTCTCGTTGCTTCATAACAATAAGGTTGAACCACTGTAGTCACATGAACTGTGTTAAATACGTCTTTAGTAGCTTTCTGGGCATTGAAAGTGTTAATTGTCTTGCTGGCAATGCAGGCCTCACTGAGCCATTGGATTTTATCAAAAATATCTTAATTTGTGTTCCGAAGTTGAACAAAGGTCTTACGGGTGTGGAACGATGTGAGGCTGAGAATTAATGACAGAATTTTCATTTTTGGGTGAACTAACCCTTGAAATGTTTGAGTACATTAATTCATACATTTAACTCATATTATCATGTAACCTCAATATAAACATTTTTATTAGTGTAAACTTAGCTAGCTAGAACAGGCTAATTCAGAAAATTCTATTTGATATCATGTCAACAATAGCATGGTATAGCACTTGCTAAATGAATGCAGCAATATAAAGCATTTAACATACTTGCTCTCAAACCAAGCCACATGTTTGTCATCATGATGGTAATTCTCCAAAAACCCACATTAACAGAAACTCTTCTAAATTAGCATAACAAAACATTAATCACTACTAAATCTCCCACTTAACATTAATCTTGCACACAAAAAAAAAAAACATTATATAACACTTAATTTTAGCATTTACTCTCCCTTTTGAGTGCCATGGGCAAAGCCTGCTGGGAAATAGAAATCCCAGCCCAGTTTTAGTTAAACTTAAGTTCGTCTAAATTAAAAGAAATATGTTCATAAAACTCAAAACAATGAAACAGTTCAGTTTACTTAAAATATATCACTTCTGTGAACTTGAAAGAAAAAGAAAGTGCTAAATACTCATAAAAGTTGATTTGACTGAACTCATTTGTTTAATTTAAAGGTCACCTATTATGCTAAATCCACTTTTACAAGGTGTTTGGATATAAATGTGTGTTGGCAGTGTGTGAACACAACCACCCTACAATGATAAAAATCCAGCCACTCCTTTTTTTTAAAATCCCCATTAAACCAAAGCAGTCTCATTAGACAAGCCATTTTGATTCTCCGAGTAATGTGACGTCACATTACTCATGCCCCGCCCATGCCCATTGACTGACAGTCCTGTATTACCATAGTTACCGCCCTCAGAAGATCCACCAGAGAATCCAATTGAGACAGGAAATGTGATCGTAGAGAGGGGGCGGGGCACAGCAGCTCATTTGCATTTAAAGGCACATGCGCAGCCTGTTCTTGACTATAGTCAGAAATGGGTATTTACAACATGGATTTATAAATAATCTTTGAGGTATTTTAAGATGAAACTTCACAGACACATTCTGGGGACACCTGAGACTTAACTTAAATCTTGTAAAATGGGAATAATAGGTGACCTTTAAGTTTGTCCTACTCAAACCAATTCATTATTTTGAGCGTTAGGGTATACATTGTATACAATTAAACCAGTTAACCAAACATTAAGAAATTCTTCCCATCGACTCCTAATACATGACCGGATGTTCCATTCATGCAGCAAACATCTTGCAACAAAACTCTAGTAAAGACCCAGTTAGGTTGTATTGCATCCAAACATCAGCACAGAAGTCAGAACAGCAACAGATCGAACACATCTAGTAAACTACTAGTGCGATGTCTTTGTAATGAAAAAGTTGCAAGTTAGTCATATTTGTAGATGCTTCGTCTCTAAAGCAAGTTATGATACATTTAACACATGGAAAATGATTTCGTTCCAACATGTGACAGAAATCCTTACAATAATCCAGAATCCTTTTTTATAGATTACTAGTCAAGTTATTTACAACCACCTTCACAAATAAAGCCTGTTTGCAGTTGCAGGCACTACCAAAAATAAATGATCTTTTATATTATGGGTGTATCTACATCTATTACGTGTGTGTGTCCCTGCGAGTGCCTCTGCATGTTAGTAAGTGTGATTCTGAAATCTGACTTGACTCGAAGCCCATGAGCAAGATCGCTTATTTATGCTTGAGCACGAGATCACCTGAGGAAAACTCAGTGCCGATGCCAGAGACGCATATACACACAGAGAGCACCACCAGTATCTACAGTTAGACATGAACACGTGAAAACCACTGAACAATGAATTTGAGTAGTTGAGGTAAAGACAGAAATGTAGAAATTAATGGCTAGAAAAAAAACCCGTCAGCTGTATTAGTCACAAACAGTCAGAAAATTGGGAGTCTTTCATTGCTTCACAAATTATCAAAATTCAGATGCGAGCAATCAAAACTGTAATTAATACTCTAACACAGGAAGAAAAACGAAGCTTGTTTTCACCATGGAATAAAAAATAATGTAAAGGATAATTTACATAAGACTTCTTATCTCGCAATTCTGACAATGGCGGGTTATAATGTCAGAATCGTGAGATATAAACTTGCAATTGCGAGTTATAACATCAGAATTGCGGGATATAAACTCACAAATTCCACATTTGTTCTTTGCGATTACAAGTTTTTATCCCGCAATTCTGACTTCTTTTCTCAGAATTGTGAGATATAAACTCTGAAATGGTGAGTTAAAAAGTCCAATTTTGAGGAAAAAAGAATTTAATGCTGTCTCTACATTAGAGCATGACATTTACATTTATTCATTTAACTGATGCTTTTATCCAAAGCAACTAAATGGTACATGTGCAATAACACGTTCAACTGAAATAGTTGTAACTATAACTAATAGACATTTGAAATGTTAGTAAATGCATTGAGAGCAAACTAGACATCAAACTCCATATGACTCTCTCTCTCCTCTCACACACTCCATTACACAGAATCCTACAAATCGAAATTCATATAAAACGCATACTCAGTGTGGCACACAAAATCAAATATTCCCATCAATATTACATATGCATATACACACGAATGGACAGAGGCTTTCCAAAGCGTCAAACCCACACACGCTAAGATAAAGAGCACTGGGAAGTCAGCGCATCTGGTGAAAATAAGCGGTTAGCTAAGTGATTAAACATACACTTCAGCCTTCATCACCGCTGGGGTCCGGAGACACAGCTAGACACAAACACACAAACACACACACACACACACACACACACACGTCTGATTCCCCTCAGAGAAATCACCAGCGTCTCCTCCCAAACAGGTTTACGCTTAGGCCGTGTGTCCACCAAAGCGTTTTTAGAAAGCTAAAAACGCTAGGCGCTCTGCTGAAAACGCCTTTTTTTTTTAGTTGAGACACTTTGCTTGCTATGATACGGAATATCCTCGGAAGTGTTACTAGTATCTCATTTCACAGATAGTTCGTTTTCGTACTGTTTCTATATAAAAATGTTGATACAATGTAAAGTATTTGCTTTGGATTTTGCTTTAAGTTATTTAGTTCCGTTATTATGCTTCTTGTTGTACAAGCAGAATGTGGCGGTTGGTCGGTGGGGTATTTGTTCTGCCCCTCCTCCACTGTGATTGGACACCTGGGTACAAAGTGACAGTGATGAGCGCTGCGTTTTACCCAAAGTTGAACATTCTTCAACTCTCGGCGACCGGTAAAAAACGCTGAGCGTTCAGCGCTTCAGCGCGAAATAGATGCTCAGTGCCTCGCTGCTGTTTTAAAAACGTGGCGCTCCCATTGAAAACAATTGGAAAAATACGCTAGCCTCGGGAAAAAAAACATTTTGGTGGACACACCCTTACAGTGATTTTCAACCCGCTTTGTATTGTTACAATGTCAGTAGTATATGCAAATGAACAATGTTTACTCATTCTCTGTTTTATCTGGGCCAAGAAATTCATGTTTATTTGTCAGCAAAAGTCTGCTTTTGACAGCTCCAGGGCTTTCGTGAAAACTACAGATTGTACTGCATTTTTGTATCCCTGCCCAATGACAGTGTTTTGTTTCGGGGGGTTGGGTGGAACTGACAGAATGACTGTTTCTTTCAGTTTTTCCCCCTCTTTTTGGCCTAAAACACTATGTTCTTGTAATCATCCAGTTTAAAATGTTGACTACAACAACAGAGGTTTTTCAGATTTTCCGTCACGGCGTTCTCTCTGCATCTACGATTCTTTGCAGCCTTCAGCCACTGCTTACAATGCGCTGGAATCTTCACTGGAAACCAAATGTAACTCGCACCCGCTAAACGTTTAAACTTTTAATTTTTGCAACCAGGAACAATGTAAGTCGACACCATTATGACTAAAAGTTTGCTAAGGAGTATTTCCTACTAAAGCAAGGTGGTATTTGACTGCTTAGGCGTATCTATAGCAGACTGGTGGGGGTGGCCTTGGACGGCAACATGCCCAGTGCATTATGGGTGTCAAAGTTTTGCTAACTATTTGGCAAAAGAGAAGACAACAGCCTTTTTTTCTCTGTTTTCTCTAGTCAGGTAGCATTGATTAGCAATGTTTTTCCCGCCTTTCTACTGTATAGGCAGACAAGTTTTAATGAAAGCCCATTTTGCCAATGGTGAAGTACCCCTTTAACATCAGTCTTTTCTCTCATACTTCTTATGGTGCGGTTTTCGCTTGGGGCTGATTCCATCTCAAATCATTTTGCTCTATTTTAAGCTTGTCTTATCTCACAGTGACTCTAATGTAGGTTAAACCTGACAACTGTGTGAAAACGCTGGTGTAAAGCTTACTTATGCCAGGGTGTGTTGTGTTTGTTGTCCTTTTTGTAGGGATAAATTGTCTCCATTATGTTATAACCTGAAAAATCTACATTGTGGTCAACCTCATGGTCCCCAAAGGAAAAGATAAATTGGCTATCATAAATGTACCAGAGTACGACCATGTTTTCTTTTTTCTTTCTTTTATCCTTTTTCTTTTTTGAACATGCAAGGCAAAAAATAGAAAAATAAACTAATGGGGGTTTGGAGCAAAAATGTCGCTGAAAGTGATCAAAATGCCAGCAAATTCAAATTGTGCGAGACAAAAAGCTCCATGTTATCAGTATTATATAAACAAAATTGTATACATGAAATTCAACTCTAAGACAAGTTAATCATATTAATTATTCAGAATGGAATATTTATTTAAATGAATTAAGTTGAAGTATTTGACATAAATGGGGCACACACAGTGTTTTACATGGTTACAAAAAATGCTGTCTGTCAGAGTTGGAAATGTCATGTCAGAAGCCTATTACAATCACTGTACTACTGTATTTTGTATGAGTTATTTTACATGTAAAAATGCCAAAGGGTGCCTGGAAGGGGTGATGGCGTAGTAATAATAATTAGCTTAATTTAACAACAACAGAAGTGAATGTAAATGTTTCCACCGTGATACACAACATGACATGCGTGTGTTTGTGTGTGTGGTAAAGGTTGGAGAATATGAATATTATTGGCCATGAAAAGGGCACGCTTGTACACAGCAGTGTTCAGCAGGAGCTGCCTGGAGCCTTCAATCTAGTGCAAGAAACAGCCAGGAATAACCTTATTCCAGACCCCGCATCTATGTTTGTGTCTGAAGAAGAAATGTGAGCGTCTAAAGAGGCCGTGTGTCGCCTTGTGCACCTTAGAGGTACCAAATGATGACTTTCCTTACTTATACATGCTGCAAACACCATTTCTGAGCGCCATATTATATGTAAGGAAGGGAAACGGCAAGCCAAGTATTGTAGAGAATACTTGTCTAGGGAATGTTTGACTCAGACAGGTACGTCATTAGCGGAGAGAGAGCTTGGGGCTTCAGGATGTGTTGACTGCTTCTCAAATACTCGACTCAAGATGTTCCTTTTTTGGCAAAATGACGCATGATCTATTTGAAGCAGAAATCTTGTGGGTCGGAATAGACAATACAAAGTTGTAATATGCAATAATGTAAGTTGTAATCTTCTAAAAGTACAAAATATAAATGTAAGTCATCTTCAGGTTTTTGAACTGTTATTCAAATTGCTTGTAATATAGGGTACTTGCATTATAATTAATTTGATTTGATGCAGTGCTAAGTAATCAATAATGAAATTAAGCGTCTTAAAAGAATGTTCAAGGTTCAATACGTCAATATGTCTTTCATCATCTTTCAGTTCATAAAAAAAAAAAAAAAATCATGTTTAAAGGGATAGTTCACCCAAAAATGAAAATTATTCCATGATTTACTCACCCTCAAGCCATCCTAGGTGTATATGACTATCTTCTTTCAGACGAACACAATCCGAGATATATTTAAAAATATTGCTTAGTTTATAATGGTTTATAATGGTTGTGAATGGTATAAATCATGGGATAATTTTCATTTTTGGGTGAACTATCCCTTTAAAATAGGAACACTGGTTTTCAATCAGCATCACAATTAAATATCCAAAATCTGCAGATATATATTGAATAATTAAAAAAGAATCTCTAATATCAGCCGATTACGGAGCCCCGTACATGGGTATATTCAGTACCCACTGATAGGCACTGTTTTTTTTTAAATGCTCTCGTTTGTTTGAGTGCTCTAAGGTTAACCGTCAAAGGTTTCTATTTACAGCATGTTTGTTTTACAAGCATTGAGCATTGTAGCTAATCAAAATCATATCTGTTGAGCATGTGAACGCAATGGCCTATCAGAGGTGCTAGTTAGTAAGTTAATCAGAATCAGCTTAACACAGCTAAAAAAATGCACGCTTGAGAATCCTTTTATTTTAACCAACAAGGTGTTTTTTATTATGACGGGAGTTTTCGCAAGAGTGCAGAATACAGTGAGCTTGCGCTTTAAGAGACTGACAGTCTTACAAAAATAACCGTCATCTTTACCCTTCTGGTCAAATATTGTGCTGCAAACATCAATAAGACCTTTAAGTTATCAATGCTGCCAAATGACCATGGTATAAGCAGGATAATCCACGGCTAGCTGTGCATTAAATGATTTTAATGAACTCCATGGCACGTCGGGTGGTTCTTCACCTCTACATCGTGCATTAAAATCAATTAATGCACAGCTAGCCATGGACTATCCCTTACAACAACAGCTTGTTTCGTGCGGCATACATCATACATACATACAGTTTTCACGTGTTTCACAAGTGTTTACATGTCCTATTGAACGGGTTAGAAAAGGTTTAAATCATCCCTTACAAGCTGAATGAATCCGCTTGACTTGTTTTGAACCCGGAACACTCCTTTGAGAGTTTTCACTTTCTATAGTCCAATACTCAACCCTTTACCACCTAGAAAGGCCAAATGAAAGCTGAGACCTTTGGGTAATGCAGTCCCTTCGAAATGGGACACCTAATATGCAGGGAACTCATGCATAAAAAGAGGCATAGAAACATCCCATAACACAGCACAGATGTTATTGTTGTTCTATAGTGGCAGAATGGCAAATGAAAAGGTGCATGGCTGCTGTAATTTACACTGAAAAGCATTTAAATTATTTATAACTGTGTGGCGTTAATCAGGTGGTTACTAAAACACATGAGGTCTGTCCCATTTCACATACTGTAGCTATTATACTTCATTTTTTGCGTACATACCAGCCAAAAGACTGTGGTCAGTACATTTATTTTTTTTTTATGTTTTTGAAAGTCTCTTATGCTCATCAATGCTGCATTTATTTGATCACAGTAATACCGTAAATATTATTACAACCTAAAATAACTTTTTCTATTTGAATATATTGTAAATATAATGTATTCCTGTGATCAAAGCTGAATTTTTTAGCATCATTACTCCAGTCTTCAGTGTCACATGATCCTTCAGAAATCATCCTAATATGCTGATTTGCTGCTCAGGAAACATTTCTTAATATTATTAGTTGGAAACAGATGTGCTGCTTAATATTTTTGTGGAAACCATGATCATTTTTTCATGATGTAATGTAAGTACACACTAAAGATCAGGATTAAAAGTACCCTGGAAAACTATTAGCTGGGAATTTCACTCACATGAGGAAATGTGTTGTCTGTGTGCGCTATGTGATAAAGGTTTGCTTTGAAAAACACTTAAAAAATTTAGTATGGACAAAGACACGTTTGATCCTGAACTGGACCCCCTAATTAGAGTCCGTGCTCTAAATGAAACTCCCCTGAGCTTCATCTAAAACCACAATTAAAACTAAAACTCAGCTGAGAAAAAACTTTCAAAGGAGAATTACCATCCAACCTGCTTTGTAGTCAGTAACAATGCTTGATCTGTGCCACTGAACCTATTTCAAGCTCTCCACACTTTGAAAGCAGCCCAACCTCATGCAGTCCTGAGGTGTGTGAGGTGTTCTTTGTGGTGCTAAAATCAGCGATAGACAGTCTCTGTATTAATTTGCATGGTATTATGAGAGACAGGAATGTGCTGCTAGGTAATTTTGATTTCTCTGAACTACATATGTGCATTTCAAGATGTTTGAAGGCCAAAAACATCGGATAACAATAGCTTTAAACCCATGTCAGTGCAGTAAATTATTTGTCAATACCTGTTCTCTCTCCTTATCTCCATCACTCTTTCTTTTTCTCTCAGTCTCGCATGTCTCATGTCACGCATAATCATGTATGGCTGATCATTATCGATCATTGGTTTCACTTCAGCGTACTCGTGCACATCCCTATAGTAGTTCTAAAAATGTTTTTGCTAACATTCACATTAAGTTATATTATTTTTTAATGTACTGTGCATGTCAAAAGTTTTAAAAATGTTTTTAAAAACTATTTTTTTCTTGGTTATGCAAATGTTCTAACATTTAAAAAAGGTTAGACAAGCACCCAAATAGAAACAAAATGTTCAATAAACAAATTGACTAATGCTTTTTTATGTTAACATTTTGAGAAAATGATTAAAGACCAGGTAACTTTGAATGAACGTTAACTATTAATGTTACTAGAAGAACGTTTGTTCATAACTCTGAGAGAACTTTGCCAGAACATTAGCTAAAGTAATGTAGCTTTTGTTATGTTGTAAAGCATCATATTTAAAACAACACAAATTCATTAAACATCTAACCTTTGGTGTTTTAAGACAAGTTTGAGGTTATCCTAACTAAGAGGTTACAATGATTTACAATGAATTCAAATTCTTCAAGTTTTGTCTTAAGAATGTTTTGTGAATCCGGCACCTTGGTCTGTAGTTATGAGTTTTTAGCCATGTTTTACCATCCACCAGGTGAAAATCATCAGAATACTTAAAACTGCTGTACTTATATGGTAAAGGGTTTGTTCAAATCACTAACCTCAAGTATGAGCAATACTAATAGTGATACTTTACTTAGTAACATCACAAATTGTTCATCTAGAAATATAAAAGCACATAGACCTTGATCGCGCATGGTTCAGTTTATATGGGCTACTAGCGCATCTCTGACCCTCTAATGTAACTATAGGCTTCCCAGCATGACCTCTGCTCATCCATGTGAGACAACCTGGGATGTATGTTATCATGCCTGCTGGGATCCTGATGAAATTTTGCTCCACGATTGCCTCCCGCTGTTTAACACACATGGGAGCGCAGACAGATAAGATAACACAACCGACACAAGAACAAAATAACAAAGCAAGAGGAAAATGACCGATAAGGATGTTTGTTGGATGTGTATTGTTATCACATGTGTGCACTGAAAGAACAATGCCCTGTTTGTGAGGTTTACGGTAATCTGAACTGTACTATAATGGAGCAGATGGTCACATTTCATCGCCGTCAGGTGGAAACCTTGTATAGTTTATATTGTGGCTTTATATATGGTCAGACACTTGCATGTATCAATATATTATTAACATTTTACCAAAATCAAGCTCATATAGAGTTCTGTCATGACAACTCTCTGAGTGTTTGGCATAGTAATGGGTTGGACAATGTTGATATGTTTGGTGCTGGCGGAATAGATCTGCTACACTGCTGCTGCTGCTTTTATTGCTGCTGCAGCACAGCAAGTACAGGACTTGCTACTTCCAATACATACACGACACGCTGCTGTGAGCAAGTAAGACATGCTGCTGCTGTACATTATAGTGTACATGAATTACCCGTAGCAGATCTATACAGGTGGAGCTGGGGAAGGTGGAGGGTTTCTGAAAGCGCGCTGCACTGCTAAGGCAAATGCTACCCAAGTATTTGAAGGTTGAGCACCCAAGCTCATTGGCCACTGATACAGCAGGAACCAATCAGCTGTGCTCTATAAACAGCAATGTGATTAGGAGCAGGTTGAGTTAAAGGACCTATTAGCCTGCGATCTCTAGAGTTTCATGACAGAACTTTGGATTTACGAGGTTTTTGACCAGCGAATGTATTACGTGTTTTGTCCGTCATTAGAACGGCCGCATCTGAGGCAGTAAGTGCATTGCATTACATTTTCATCAGTTTATTTTAGCTATGTGGGCGCTCGATTTTTCTATCATTTGACCAAAATCTCATGTTATAAAAGATGAAGTGGTACACAAGGCTATTTAAGAAAACATGACTCAACAACAAACGCTAAATTAACACGTGTCTTAACCAGACGCAACACCGCGACATGCGATAAAAGGTGTCTTTTCCACGTTAAACAGAGTTTTTGTCCTATTAACTAACTGTCACGGAGACATGCAACAATTCTATTTTAGAAATAGTTTCTAGCTGCTATATTTCTGCGACGTCGCAGCTGGAACAACAACACAAAGTATGAGAATGATAATCTCAGGTACTGTTTATGTGCTTTATTTAATGTTAAAAGCACCTAATGTCAGCTTGATTATCATTGTGTGAGTCTTTTATAGCCGTACTATATCAAAAGTTGAGAAAACTTAAAAGTTTAACAAACTTCAGCAGATTTTTGAGTTTTCTCAACTTGTTGTATTCAGTTTATACAAAACTCAATCTCCTACAAAAACAAGTTGAGAAAACTTAAAAATCTGATGAAGTTTGTTGCCTTAAACTTTTAAGTTTTCTCAACTTGTGATTTTTTACAGTGCAGACAGACGTAAAGGGTGGTCAATAGTAATGATTTATTTTTTTTAAAAATTATAAAATTCGGAGATACAAGATTTCCGACTGACTGATTTGTAAGACTACAAATGAAAAAGCACATTAAAGTCCATCAGAAGCATTCCATGCACAGTTTTAACATTTCAAGACACTTTCAATACAAAATCTAAGTTTTATAGCAAAAAAAAAAAGCGAAACACTGTCAAAGTGTTTGGGGGGGACAGGATGCAACATCTCTGCCTGCCGTTTCTCCTTCCTGTCTGAATTTAAATCAGTAAATTAAACCGTGCCAGTAGCCACGAGAGCTATTCACAAATCACGAAGCCCTCGTGCTGAGCTGCACTCCGCCACAAGATCGAACAGCTGTCTTATCTCAACTCACAATCGTCCTCTCGGTCCAATGCACGGCGAAGAACATCCGCCCCCTCCAAATTCGCCAAATCTGCAATCCAAATGCTCCGCTTGTCTAAATATAAATCTAAAGAGTGCAAAATCAGATCAATTGAACTGTACAAACGAAGCACTTTCTCGACAGGAAGAGAACTAATTTTGAAAAGAAAATGTCTGAGCTGAATGTGCATCTGTTCTCAGAAAAGATCATCGAGATTATAATGAGACAGATTTTCCTCTATGTCCTTCCAGGAATATACACATATAATCACAATGCCGTGGCTCTGTTTGAGGAGACAAAGACATTCGCCTGTTCTCGAAGGAAGAAATTATTATGAAACAACTGAAATCCGGCCTGCTTTGCTAACAGTATTTGGTCTTTATTTAAGAAAATTCTTGCAAAAAAAAAAAAAGGTCCCCATTTGCTATTATTTTAAAAGAAGATAGTATGTTTAAGCCACAAGACCTCACTATGAAATTCTCCATGATGTGCTCTATAAAGACACCTGGACACAATTAAAGAGCTTAGCATCTATTGGACAATGACATATACGTCCCTTAGAAGATGCTCTTTGACCTATGACCCATCTTCAGATGTACACACCAGTTAATGTGAGTGCGAGGTTTGAGGTCATGGCAGGGGTCAAGCTGGAACATGCTAAAAGGTCAAAAGGTAATTTACTCACCAGGTCGTGGTTGGTTGAGTTGGAATCATCCTCGGGAAAGGGGATGTATACAGCTAAGGCCATGCAGTTGGCGAAAATCGCTATCAATATAAAGATATCAAATGGCCTGAGATGAAGGTTAAGGAGTAGAACAAATAGAATATTTAAAGTTAGAGGCAATTAATATACACATTCAGTCATTCTTGTAAAGGTTTACAAGTAAAATTTGCTTCTGGAATCAATCAAACAAGACAAAATGTGACATAATACAGTTCTGCAGATTGAAAACTAGAGAGAAAAAAAAATTCAAGGTCAAATCAAATTTCAGCTCATCCCTTGAATTTGCTAGATTTAAATGGAATTACTCCAAACCTATTATTTAAAAGTTTCCAAGACAAAACAAGGCTCAAAAATGTGATTTGTTCCTGCCAGAAATTCATTTACATTTTCATTGGCTCCACCACAAAAAAGTATACTTTTATTTTTTTAAGGGTGTAAAAAAAATTAGTAAACACTTTATTTTACAGTGTCAGTTACACATGTTACATGTAGTTACTGTAGTAATAACTATATATTATGCATAATTACATGCAATTAACCCAAAACCAAACCCTCATCCTAACCCTAACCCTATAGTAAGTACATGTATTTAATTATTATTACTCAGTACTTAAATGTGTAATTACATTGTAATACGGACACCTTAAAATAAAGTGTAACCAAAAATTGTAATCTGTGTTTGTTACTTTTAGATGATTTGAAATTCTCAGAACAAAATCTACACACATTTCCAACAGACTTCTTAGGTGTTTTGCAAACAGGTCTTTTTGGAGACTGATGCGCCATTGTTGCAGTAGGTTGCACAAGGTTCTATCTTGAATAAGTGATTTATTATTCGCATGTCGCACTATTATTGTTGGGACATCGACTTCACGTTTTCACTCCCCTAAGCATGACATGTCAGTCAGACAGCCTCTTGGGCAGTCCTTGTCCAATGAAAACTGTGATGTAGTCCAGACCTTCTGCTTTCTGAATAATAACGAGTCTAGCTAGGTACCTACATTTCCTTGGTGACATTTAATTAGCAGAATTCAACAGAATTAGAAAAACAATAATATTAAAAGCATCGCAGAAAACAAAAATTGTATGTTTACAAGCTATAAAAAACATATCATCGAAATATTGGATGATCATGAACTTTGTTCCGTCAATCTCTGACACCAGCCCCTGTTCATCGGTACAACTTTATTATTAGGCCCAGCTAAATCTCATCTTGTGTTTGTTCAAGCGGGTCAGAAGGAAATAGCAGTGAGGAGTTACTTGCATGCGTTTTAACAGCAAAAAGTCCATCACAACAGTACTGACTCAGCCGCTCTGCTTTCCTGCTAGTGAGACATACAAATTGTAAATAAAACTGGTGTGAGTCAGAGGACCTGAAAATGCTGCAGTCTACATTAAACATTCAACATAATATAAATCCATACGCTGCTTTCACAAAAATGCATAATTTTGTGTCAAGGGAACATTTTGTGCTAGACTGAAGGTTGCGTCTCGCATTACTCTCTCATTACTTTTTGCACTCACTTAATGTGTTTTTTAAAATCCAGTACAACGCAATGTTCTAATTTTACACTGCTAAATACTCTTATTAGGCCATGAGCTAGGACACTAAAATGTTGGATTATGCGCCATTCAGGGGAAGTTCTCTTTGACTTTCCCACTGTTCCCTTGAGTAAAGATTCACATTTTAACATTAGTGGAAGAACGCTTGTTCATAACTTTAAGAGAACCTTGACAGAATGTTAGCTAAAGTTCTGAGAACATTCCCTGTTAGCTGGGAAGATGGTAGGGCTAGGCTAACATTAGCTTTTGCAGGTTCCTACACAAATGTTCACATCTGCAATGCTTGTTTCACTGTATATTATATTGTATGAAAACAACAAAACAAAAAAACGAGACATCCTGGGCTATAGACCTTAGATTGCACCATATAGAATTTAACGCAGATGAAAACAAGGCTGTGAGGGATAGACATACAGTTTTTACAATGGCACGCACTGTATAAAAGTCCTAGATAACATAATTTTTTACAACTCACAACTTTCAAAACTGTTATATGGAGTTGTCTACTGACAGATGAACAACTAAATTGTTGTTAAACAACCGTAAAATCCATTGAACGCACTGTATTCTATCCCTCACAGCCTCATTTACATTCCTGTCAAAAATTAAATATGGCGCTACCCTGACTAAGTTCTATACATCCTCTCGCGTAGAGATGAGTTTGAGATCTGCAGCTTGGAAGCCATAGCACCTTTATCTTCCCTATGTGGCCGGGGAACAGATGTTCTTTTCAAAGCTTAGCTTTACACGCTGACTTGCGCTTGAGATTAAGGTGCTCCTCACTGCAGGGAACACAGATTCTCTCTAATAAAGACCACCAGACAAGCTTCTACCGGAGATCACAAGCTGAGATGTCTGTTCTAGATGCAAAGGTGGACTACTTTCAGTTGTCTACCTGTTCTCTTGATGATTTGCTCAATTACTTCATCCTGCCTTCACCTATTTTCAGCACAGGCCACAAGCAAACCACACCATATGCTAGTTTTGCTGAGGAATAATGTTAGAAGAACCTTCAAAGCATATTTACAAACAACAAACTCTGACCTGAAGTGCAGACCGACATTTTTTTACCACATGTTCAAATGCTAAAATAGAATATACTGCAATCCACAGCACAAACAGCAATAGTTTACTCAGAAATGAACATTCTGTCATAGCAAACCTGCATTTCCATAAAATGCAAACAAAATATTTGAACCCACTGTTCAGCCATGACGTTTTGTAGGCCAAAACTCGGAAACAAGCTAAAATTTTAGCACTTCTGGTTCCATCGACCTGAAGTCAATGGGTTTTTTGAAAGAGGTTTTGGGTTGAATGCCTGAAATAAGGTCTGTGGTGAACACAAGCTCAAGATATTTTATTCTACGACATAAAATCATTGTGATTTTTTTAAAGCTTTTACTTGTGTTGAAAAGGGCAGTTGCTAACAAGTGGCTAAATGGGACTACAGAGGTTTTCAGGGAATCAAACTTCTACTCACAAGTCTGCTTTTACAGCCTCGTATTCATTGTGTATATAATCGTGCTTGTGCAAACTATTCTAAAACAAACTTTCAGGGAAAATGTTTTGTTTTTAAGTCATGACTGAAAGAGTTGTTGGAAGCTTGATGTTGAAGTCATGCGATCGTGGTGTAGTTCATTTATAGTCTATGTTAATTCATAAATGCTGTGTTCATTTGTGAAGATTATCATGATAAAACTACATGAACTTTTGTTGCTTATTTTCAGCAATAATCTAAAGCCAATGGAAAAATCTTATTGGGTTTTTGTTGAGGGAACCAGGGTGATGCTAACTTCTGGGTTGGCCTACAAAAATACGCCATTACTGCAGCACTCTATTGCAATTTTCAAACAACCTTCCAGAACACTCCCCTCATCCTCCATTGGTCAGACAGATAGTCCCACCTCCAACTCACACCATTGGTCAAGCCAATATCATTTTATTGGTTAGATACATTCAAACTGCAATGTTTTGATAGCACCACAAAGCTAGTATTTGATACTTTTCAGTGGACTCAACCTATAAATGGCTTACATATAATTGTCTTTAAATATTAAAGGGTTAGTTCACTCAAAAATGAAAATTCTGTCATTTATTACTCACCCTCATCCCGTTCCAGACCCGTAAGACCTTCGTTAATCTTCGGAACGCAAATTAAGATATTTTTGTTGAAATCCGATGGCTCCGTGAGGCCTACATAGGGAGCAATGACATTCCCTCTCTCAAGATCCATAAAGGTAGTAAAAACATATTTAAATCAGTTCATGTGAGTACAGTGGTTCAATATTAATATTATAAAGAGACGAGAATATCTTTGGTGCGCCAAAAAAAAAAAAAAATAACGACTTATATAGTGATGGCCGATTTCAAAACACTGCTTCAGGAAGCTTCGGAGCGTAATGAATCAGCGTGTCGAATCAGCGGTTCGGAGCGCCAAAGTCATGTGATTTCAGCAGTTTGGCGGTTTGACACGCGATCCGAATCATGATTCGATACGCTGATTCATAATGCTCCGAAGCTTCCTGAAGCAGTGTTTTGAAATCGGCCATCACTAAATAAGTCGTTATTTTGTTTTTTTGGCGCACCAAAAATATTTTCGTCGCTTTATAATATTAATATTGAACCACTGTACTCACATGAACTGATTTAAATATGTTTTTAGTACATTAATGGATCTTGAGAGAGGAAATGTCATTGCTGGCTATGGAGGCCTCACTGAGCCATCGGATTTCAACAAAAATATCTTAATTTGTTTTCCTAAGATTAACAAAGGTCTTATGGGTGTGGAACAACATGAGGGTGAGTAATAAATGACATTATTTTCATTTTTGGGTGAACTAACACATGGCATGGCATAACACTGGCATTATTTACTCACCATCATGTTGTTCACAACCTATATGCATTTTTTTATTCTGAAGAACACAAAAAGCTATTTTGAAGAACATTGGGATCCAAACAACATTGATTGGCCTTATCGACTTCCATTGAGTGAAATAAGAAAAAAGAAAGTCATAAAAGTTTGGAACAACATGAAGGTGAGTAAACAATGACAAAATTGTAATTTTGGGGAAAAACACACAGGCTTTGAACACCTCAAGAGTCTTGATATTAGTCAATCTTGACAGAAACCAATGTTTAACAAATGGTAAAGGATACTTCCATTCCACAAGGCTGATACAGGCCCGGCGGATGGGGTTGTTGAGGTTGAGGCAGAAGAGAGCTCTCTGCGGCCGCGTGTTGGCCGAACTGCCCTGTTTTTTGCTCTTGGCATACTGCTGCCGCTTCTTCTGGGCTAGCGAGCCGACCGGTACCACCGAGGATACAGGCACGGAAGCTGCGGGGGGCGCGGCAGGAGTCGCAGCAGGCGGAGCAGGGCCGTTGGCGCTCATGGTGCGGGCGTGGACCTGAGCAGGGCGTCCACCAGCATGGGCCTGCCAGGGGAGAGGGCACAGGGGTGGGCGCTGGAGCGGAGGGTCTCACCAACAGGCTGGCACGTCACCAGAGAGAGGGACTCTGGTACTGCTGGCATAATTTGCCTCTGTAAAAGATAGAGAGGAGAGTAAGAGGATGCGTGTGGTCTGAAAGAGAGAACACAAGAAAGCGCAGAGAATATAGTGGGAGGCTGTGCAGCGACTTCCTTCACCGCTACATTATATTATGCAACAATGTGGGTGTAAGACTAAAAGATGCATACAGTATGTCTTTGGGTCTAAAGGCCAGTGTCTCAACCAAGGTTCACGAGCAGTCCAATGTGTGAAAGACGTGGGCCTAAAAAAAAACTATATTTAAAAGAATAGCTCATCTAAATATGATAATTTTGTTATTATTTACTCACTTTCATGTCAAAAACTACCATAAAAGTGGCTCATAGGACTAATACACTACATTTTAGGCTTTATGAAGGAGGATTAGACCAAAATTTAGGTTGCTGCTATTCTTTATTTGATAACACATTATAATAAGTTAACATTAGTTAATGCATTAACTAACAATGAGCAATACATCTGTTAGAGTACTTATTAATCTTCATTAATGTTAGTTAATAAAAAGAGAACTGTTTGTTAGTTCACGTTAGTTCAGGTCCATTAAAGGCACAATATGTAAGAATTTTGGATTAAAATATGCTAAAACCACTAGAACAATGTTATATATTTTGTTGACTTGTGGACATTATTCCAAACGTTTCCAAGAATTTTTAAATCCAGAGAAATAAGCAATTTTAACCAGGACATGGACCGTGACCATGCATCGCCTATCAATGACATCATACCCGCATTACCCTCGTTTGGATGGATACATTCATCGACAGAAAACTAATCATGTTATATAGCTCAACACAGTAAGTCTTACTGTTTAAATCTCGTTTTCTTGATTTACAGCGAATACCATGTTTTACCATGCCTAATATCAATCTAGCTTACTGCAGTGTGCAACAGATGTCTCATAGTAGCCACCGAGTGAACACAGAGTAGCATTAAAACAACTTTCGACACACAAATACATCTAATATGATAAAACAGCACTGCTTTACCTCACATACGCTTGACCGGAAAAAGCAGAAGCAGCGACTTCGGCATAATAAAAGTTCCGCTGCTCTCGAGACGAGTGTTGCGCTCGTCTCTCAATAGCAATCGCTCCAGCGGCCTCATTTCTGCTCACACAGTACTCACCCTGCTTTGCTTCATACTACAGTAACGTTAATAATCTCATCCACGAACATGATTTCTGCCCGAGTCCCATCCCGATTCTTTTCCGCCAGCTGTGAGGTGAAGACAACAACTCCCAAGATTCCACGCTCAATCTCGGCGCCATCAAGCTATGCCTTTGTTTTGAATAAGCGTCCTCTAGTGGTGAAAATTTACATAGTGTGCCTTTAAATAATACCAATACTAACAAATACAACTTTTGATTTAAATTATGTATTAGTGAATGTTGAAAATAACATTTACTAAGTAAATAAATGCTTTAGAATAATTTTTTCGACATATCTGAAATGCTGCATCAACGTATTAGTAAATGTTGAAATTAACATTAAAGAATATTAATACATGCTTTAGGAGTATTTTTCATTGTTAGTTCATGTTACCTAATATTTAAAAATTGAACGTTATTGTAAAGTGTTAACCTTCATTCTACATATCTGAACTGCCGTATCATGACGCATGACAAAACAATGCATTTTCCATCAAAAACTTTTCACAATATGTAAATACTGACATAATTGTCATGTTTAATTGCTTTAAATCTAAAATCAAAACCATGAAACCAGAAGCATTTAATACCGAAAAGTCTGAGGCAGTGCAACAAGACTACAAGGACCATATACAATGTGCCAGTGTAAAACTAAAAATATCATACAATTTCCCAAAAAAGACAGCGTAAAACAAACCAGGGCAGCAAAAAAAAGAAACGCAAAACATGTGTCTAATGTTAAATGACAGAGGTATTATTAGGATAATGTCACAAAAAAGTTACAGCCTGTGGAAAAATCAATGCGTGTAGCGTGACCCAATGAAAACCAGCCTGCAAATAGATGCATTGTGGCAGAGAATCACACTACCAACATCCCCACACACAAACAGACATTATCCGCAAACAACAGCAAAGAAAATCATCATCTACATTCAAATACAAGCAAAAAAGCACACACCCAGGACTATGAGATCCACAAATGTCACTCATATACATCAGAGTCCTTGAACCACTAGGCCCCGCAGAGGAAATGAAGACATGCATGGAAAGGTCATATCGCCTGTATACATTTCCCTTTAAGCATTTGTCTTCTGTCATATCGTGAAAACCCATGACATTGCATCCAAATGTGTCAAATGCTCTGCTGTCGTTGCATATAAAATAAATGTTAATATTCACATTTATCATATAGGATATTAAGTGCAGTGTATTCTAACACCATGCAAGACAATGATGCTCACTGGTAATGAAACAGTTCCTTAATGAACATTTCCTGTTGTGCTTCCATAGATACTAAGCGGTTGATGTTTAAACTATCATGAAGGACAATGACACACTGTCATTCTAACATAGCACGGAAATTATGCATTTATATGCATATATTTGGTGCTGACACATGCTTAATGCGTATTGATAAAGAGGCTCGTGACTTTAAGGCAATAACTGTCAAAAAAATGCAATATTACATATATATTGCAGCCAAATCTGTGTCTTTCTTTATGTGATGCCAATGATGCTCAGTTACAACAGCTGTGATGCGTCTTTATAGCCTCCGACTGTTCATTTCTTTAAAAAACGACTGATTATGACAAGCAGTGACAACATCAAAGGTCTAACGGGACCAAAACGAGCGCAAAATCCTCTGCATCAGCATCATCAGCATCTTTTCAGGTCTGACACGGATGCAAAATGATTGCACTCCGTCATTTGTTAAACAGATTCATTTTAACCAGAAAGACGCCAGGCCGCTGCGTGAATATCTTACCTTTGATGAGGTCTTTCCTTTCAGATGATGATGATTCGGCTTATATCCAGAGATAAAACTCCGACATCGATTAAAACGCTCGGGTCCGATCTGACACGGTAAATTCAAATTCATCAGTATGCATTCGTTATTTTGCGCGTGAGAGAGCGCGAGAGCTTCCTCGCGTTCGGCGCGCGTTGTCCGTGTTTAAGCGTCACGCGGCATCGATGAACGGTGAAATGAGCTGAACTCCCCCTCTGGCTGTGCACGCACGAACCGCGCTTACTTTAGTGACGAGGACTCTGAATCATTTAAGGAATCGGTTCGCTCAAATGGATCATCTTACAGCTCACTTGAGTCATCGTTCAGTTGTTCCCAATGCGGGATTTTACTTTTCTATTTTTGTTTGTTGTAAAATGCTGTTTATCGCTATGTTTTTTGATTAGGTGATATTTTTTATTCCAACAATGTTGATAAAAAATGTTGTTTGTAAAATTAAATTATTCCCAGTTCTGTTAACAATATTGTTCTCACATTATTTTACGCCTTAAAAAGTAATATCGAGTGATTTATGATTCATTTCAATGAACGTTAACAAAATGATTTACCAGTTCACTTGAGTCATTATATATAATTTAATATAATAATTTTCTTTTCTTCATTCATAGTCGGATAACGCAACGTCGTTTGCGTCCATCCAAAATGAGGCAAAAGCCAATAACCAATCAAAATCAAAGATAACCTTTCAAGCCAATCAGCTTCCAGCGCCTCATGAGTGCGTCAACAAACCTGCTTGTGGTTAACTGGTGGAAAAAAAAAAAAAAAAACAGGTGAAGAGGCACTTTCAAATTTAGCCAAAATGAAATATTAATGACTGAATGACAGGTCCATATATATATTTGCCATGATGAAGGATTGAAGGATAGAGTTCCTCTTCACATAGGTGAGTTGGTAGATGTTAAATGGGGTTGGGGCTCTGTATTCTTGTATTAATGTTTATTTTATTAAGGGAATATTGTTTGTTTACGTGAACATAATTATAAGCAAATATATATTTGGGTCTATCAAAATTAATTCTCACATCAAACTTCCCGATTAATTCGATGTAATATTTGGATAGTAGTAGCAAAGTAGCTAGTCTTTGGTAGAAGGTAGTCGTTTCGACCGAATCTTCAACAAGAATTGGTTCAAAAGAATGATTCATTCGCGAATCGGACATCAATTACTTGAATCAGTAAGAACGAACAAAATTCTGGCAGGTGTTTGGCAGTACTGGAACATGATATAGAAAAAGTTTATTTCCTTATAGTGTGTTATTTAAATTATTTTCAGTGTATTGTGAACAAACGTGGATTTTTTTCCCTTTCACATCCAGGGTTTTTGTTTTTCCATTTGCTCTAAACACACACACATAATAAGATCATATGACTGGAAAATTATAACACAGTCAAACTGTATTAAAACAGCATGTCAGTGGATGTTGCTTATTGATAATAATATGCAGATAATTTGTTCTAGGCTTATTCTCTTCACCTTTTTCTTCTTTTCCAATGTGGCATAAAACAGCAATGTATTGTAGTATATAAATAAATTTGTATTGTACTTCATTGTAAAGCCATAATAATTTTATACTTGGGTATGGTTTGCATAAATGACAACTGTGTCTGACTGAATAAGGAAGGCCGGCTTAAAGGGTGAATTCTAAATAATCATCACAGTTTTATTTATATACAGTGTGTGTGTGGAGTTTAGAAATTACCTAATCAGGACAAGAAAATGTAAAGCTCACAGAACAGAGCAGAACTGAAGGCCTTCAAGAACATGCAATTAAAGCTCAGAGTGTTACGACTTCCCTTGAGTAATCATTTTCAAAGAGAAAAATGTGTAATCTGAATTATCAGAGGAAACCCATTTTATATACTGTGCATGGGAGAACAAATACAGTATATTATTTCAGCATTTCTGAGGAGGTAAAGCTACTATTTCTGTAGACTAGCAAACAGAAATGGCAAGAATATAACAGTAATATAATACATATTCTTCTCTACTATTTGAGCATGTTCATGAATACATTACTTCAAATTATTTCTGATCATCCTTGATCGAAGGATAACCCTGCAATGTTTCTTTCATGCAACACTTCAAAAGAGCACTTCCATCAGGCATCTTTAGAAAAGACAACACCTGTTCACCAACTGCTCTTCTCAGAAACTCATACCATCATCTCTCACATTACCAGTCATGTCTGGAATATTCGCTACGCTCTCGTGCAAACAATACAACGTTCAATGTCATACTTAATCTCAAATTTGAAATTGTTGATAGAAGTTTGTATTTTACTACATATAGATCTAAATGTCATTGCTCTATACAACATATCATTTAAAAAACCTCATCTACAAAATATTCTTTATAGGTGTATTTTATTGTGGTGAAATCATAAATAAATGTCTTTTACCAAATGCCTGTCAACAATCCATAAACTATGAGCAGAAAATATGAAAGAAATTTGATGTTAGCTCACCTTTGGAACGGTTGCTTTTATGAATCTGATAAAAAGCCATCATAAAAGCCATGATGAAGCTCTATAAATTCCATGTGTTTTTCTGAAGTGACCGGTGGTAGGGTCAGGCAGGCCTTGGGCTCACTGTGAGACTGGGATAGATTTACGGCTGGTGTCTGCTTACCTGTCTAACAGATATAATGGTTTCTCCCTGAAGCAACTTTAATAATTAAATATTGGGTATTTCAGCCAATCACCATTCACAACTCTCACTGTCACATGACATGACATGACTGTACAAGGGACATTCTAAAACGCTTAATGTGAAAAACGCTTAACGTGGCTTAATGTACTAAGACAGTGATATTAACAGAATATTAAAGTATACTATGTGCAAAAAACCAGATGAGCCCAGAATATGATCTTAACATGTTTAATAACACGTTAAGCCTTTTCCTCCCATAGAAAACCGTTATAAGAAAACGCTTAACGTGGCTTAATGTACTAAGACAGTGATATTAACAGACCAAAATCACTAAATATCATACTAATAAAGTATACTATATGCAAAAAAATAGATGAGCCCTGAATATGATCTTGAGTTTGGTCTGTTAAAATCACTGTCTTAGTACATTAAGCCACGTTATAACGGTTTTCTATGGGAGGAAAAGGCTTAACCTGTTATTAAACGCGTTAAGATCGTATTCAGGGCTCATAGTATACATAGTATACTTTATTAGTATGATGTTTAGTGAGTTTGGTCTGTTAATATCACTGTCTTAGTACATTAAGCCACGTTAAGCGTTTTTCACGTTAAGCGTTTTTCACGTTAAGTGTTTTAGTACCCTGTATGATGAAGAACACAGAAATGTAAAAAAAAGAAAAAAAGTTTTATGTCCCAGGGTTGATTTTTATTTAAACTAACAGATTTCTTTTTTATTTTGTTTTATGAAGACCACATTAAAACTGAGTCTTGGAAGATTTTTTGCAAGCCTTCATTGTCTATTTTTGTTACTTTTCAAGTGGGTTTTAAGTTTAGATTTTATTGTTTTTTCACACCCAGATCTTCAAATATGAAAATCCACCATAAAAATCCTAATTATCTATGATAATTAGACTATGATATGATATTATATAAAGACTGATAATCTAGCATGAAATAATCAAACATTTATTTATTGTGTGAAAATTATCGATAAAAGGCCATAATTTCCAACATGATATGACATATTTCACTTTATATCAAAGTTTTATCGAAGGTTAGTCTCCAATCACGCTATAGATTTGTAAAAATATGCAAAAAAAAAAAAAATAATTTTGTTTAAGACACATAAAAAGCAATGAAATTAGCCTCGGCAAGACAAAGAACATTTTATTCCAAACAAATTTTAAAATGTCATTTCCATCACAATGTAATCAGACAAAAAAAATTTTGGTGCTGTCAAATTGATTAATCACATCTAACATAAAAGTTTGTGTGTGTGTGTATTATATATATATATATATATATATATATAAAAATGGCACTAATTTAACACTGTTCAAATAAGGCCACTCAGCAAAACATTTGTCTTTGCCTTTACATTTCTGTCCTCTCTTTCTCTCACTATCTGTCTCTGTTTCTGCATACATTTCATCTCTGTTTGCCTCTCTAACTGCTGAAGTGAAGCTCATATAGCATCAGAGGTATCTGCTGACAGCAGTGAGAGCCACGTTTGTGTCATGGGGTTCTTTACCACTATCACTACCAATAGCATGCTGTGTTTTCTCTTCAGACAATTAACACTTACTTTGCGAGAGTCAGCAATATTAAAATTGTAACTTGTAACGTGTGTTTTTTTGAGGAGAGGTGTGCTTTTGCTTTTCTAGTTGATCAGACTTAAACTACCGCTCAAAAGTTTGGGATAAGATATTTTTTAAAGTCTCTTATGCTCACCAAGGCTGCATTTATTTGATCAAAAATACTGTAAAAACAGTAATATTGCGAAATATTATTGCAATTTAAAATAGCTGTTTTCTATTTGAATACAATTTAAACTGTAATTTATTCCTGTGATGGCAAAGCTGAATTTTCAGCATCATTACTCCAGTCTTCAGTGTCACATGATCCTTCAGAAATCATTCTAATATGCTGATTTGCTGCTTAAGAAACATTTATTATCATTATTAATGTTGAAAACGGTTGTGCTGCTTCATATTTTTGTGTAAACTGTGATACATTTTTTTTTAGGATTCAGGTAAACCCTACGTCGCAGGGACAATGTCCCCACAAAGATGGCAATATCCTTGTCCTTGTGGGGACATTTTTCGGTCCCCATGAGGAAAACAGCCTATAATTCACAAGTGATGTTTTTTGAAAATCTAAAAATGCAGAAAGTTTTTCTGTGATAGGTAGGTTTACGGGATAGAATATACAGATACAGTATAAAAATCATTTTGTATAGAATGTCCCCCATAAAACATGAAAACCCATGTTGTGTGTGTGTGTGTGTGTGTGTGTGTGTGTGTGTTGAAGTGAGAAAAGATGTGGAGAGCCTTTAGAGTTTTAGTATGTTGTAAGCTTCATCCCCAGCATCCTCACAATAACCTAACCTTTAAATTCTCACTCACTCATGCCTATCTCTGTTTCATGCATCTGTTTTGCTTCTCTGTAGTATTTATGTGTCCTTTATTTCTCATTAGTTAAATCACTTCCTTTCATTTCTGTGTATTTTCCTTCTAATGTCACTTTGTACAGAATAACACACTACTAAATGTTTCCGCCCCATCAGGCTGGTGCACGTGATCCTTCCACCTAGTTGGCTGCAATCTGAGTGATTGACAGCTGTAGATAACTGATAGCTGACCACCCCTCCCCCTTGGGTGCTGAGGCTAAGTGCTATGTCGCTGTAGCAACCACAGAGTGACTTATGGGTAATCGAGTGAGCACCAAGGAACCGACATATCCCTCAAGGAGCATCTGGCATTAAAATCAAGTCTATCACAGTGACATCGGCTGCTTGTGTTTGTGAATCTCACAAAACTTGTCAAGCCTATTTTTTTTTTTTTTAGGTCTGCTACTTTTTTTGCACTGAGACATTAATTTCTTGTAACTTAAGCACATTTCCATCTCAGTTGTCATTATAATACAAAAAAAAAACAAACATTCTAATTACTGAAGAATATATCATTTATTTCACATTTGATTTAAATTAAATAAACATTAAATAATATATATATTTTATATTTAATAAATGAAAGACTGGTTTTAAAATGTTAAAATATAGTAAATACATAAAAGTAATTGTTTTTAGCATAACTTGCATGATATATATATTAATTTTATTTCGGGTGAAATTCGAACATATTTTTGTGAGATTTTCCAATGTGTGTCCAGCCACCTAAAAACATTCACACAAGATTGTATACTTGCTTTCAGTCTGTTTGCACTCTATGAAGCTTAAAGTCACATTTGTATGTATTGGAGCATGTGAATATTAGCATCTATGTCAGCAGGGTGGTGTTATTTAATATATCCCAAGGACTTCGCTCGCGTTGATTCAGTGCAACTAACACCTAGGTCTCCCAAAGCACATTGTGTGGCACTAAGTTATGATTTTAACGGCTGTTGTAGTCTGCGCCGTTTGCTGCCAAAGAAAGTAAAAATAGAAACAGTCATGCACCCTGAATGTACATTCCCTTCAGGAGGTGAGGGACCACGGGCCTCCCTGATTGGCTGACATGTGTCACATGGGCTTGGGTTCTCAGGCTAGGATTGGGTCACACATTTTGAAGCAGTTTGATGACAAGTGCTTCTGACTGGGATGGAAAGCCCAGAGGAGATACTGCTTACTCAGAGATAGAGCGACAGAGAATGGAAGGGGAAAAAAGGACAGCGGAGTGGGCGGAGACTAGCATTATGACATCAAAAAGGCTTTCTGAGAATTGATATTACACACTCCAAGATTTAAGCTGAACATTTCATATACCTGGCTGTGAATTTTGTTGATGGAAAAAAGAAACAATTTTGGATTTACTCAATATTATTAAGGAAGGATTTAGAAACCTATATTAGCTGAAAACTGAAGTGTATGATAGAAATTTGTGTATTTGATGTGCTTTTTTATTTTCAGAATGACGTTTTGGAAAGTAAAATAACAATATATTATACATTTTTAATTATTTTATTAAGAAAATACCATATACAGTACATAAAAGAAGTAGGCTGGCTAGGCTCTTTGCTTTTTTACATTTTATAAATGATATTAAATTATACATAAACCTTTTGGAACAAACTAAAAACAAACATGTAATGCTATAAAAGCTCTGAAATTTATGTAATTTTTTTTCTGGTCGCTACTGTTGTTAAACATGACAGTGTCTCTTGTTCTTGTGACATTGAATAAAAAATGTTGCACAGTGGGAAAAAAATTTTGAAACTGGGATCAGTCAATGATGACTTTTAAGTATCCCTATTATGTTTTTTCAGATATCATCTTTCATTGTGTAATATAGCCGTTTGTGAATGTAAAAGGTCTGCAAAGATCAAAGTGCACGATAAATGGAGTTATTGACTGATCCCATTCTGAACTGCCTGAAACGAGTCGTCAGTAATTCCAGTCTCACTTCCTGTTCAAACTTACGGAGCCCCACACATGACATGCAGGAAAAAAATAATAGGCTAAATCGTGCGCATGATTTACTAATTTGTTCCCTCGATTTATAAATCATGCGCACGATTTAGCAAATCGAGGACACTAAATAGTAAGTTGTCTGCACAATTTAACAAATCGAGGGAACGAAATAAGTCGTCCGCACGATTCAGTGAATTGAGGGAACGAAATAGTAAAATGTCCACACGATTTAGTGAATTGAGTGAACGAAATAGTAAGTTGTCCGCATGATTTAATAAATCGAGGGAACGAAATAGTAAGTCGTCCGCACAATTTAACAAATCGAGGGAACGATTTAGTAAGTCGTCCGCACGATTTAGTGAATCAAGGGAACGAAATAGTAAATTGTGCGCACGATTTAGCAAATCGAGAGAACAAAATAGTAAGTCGTCCTCACGATTTAGCAAATCGAGGGAATGAATTAGTAAGTCGTCCGCACGATTTAACAAATCGAGGGAACGAATTAGTAAGTCGTCCGCACGATTTAGGGAATCAAGGGAACGAAATAGTAAATTGTGCGCACGATTTAGCAAATCGAGGGAACGAAATAGTAAGTCGTCCGCACGATTTAGTGAATCAAGGGAACGAATTAGTAAATCATGCGCACAATTTTTTTTTTCTTGCATGTTATGTGCGGGGCTCCGTACAAACTTACTCAGGTTTGTAATAAATTTGCATAATGCCAGACTATGGTCTTTATTGGCTGCCCGCGAACAACGTCTACTTTGACCCGCCCTCAAACACTGTAGTTGTAGCTGCACTGTAAAAGATATTCCGTAGTTTTTACAAAATAATTTTGGCAGCTGTGGTTGCCAGAATAATTTTGTAAAAAATACAGAAAAACTGTAAACACATTTACAGAACAAACTGTCAATTTTACAGTATAAAACTGTAATTTACAAACAAGAAAATTTGAATGTAAACAAGTAAATTCAACAATGCACACTACTACTAAAATCTGTTTTGTACCTTTAACATATATTGACAACCACCATAATAATGCAGGTGGTAAAAGAGAAAGCCACATGAAGAATCAGAGTTCATCACAAATAGCTTTTCCACGAACTGAAGTATATACTAATGTAAAGAGGGTGCAAAGAGTCATTCACGCGAACGCAAAACACCATCATGGTAACCCACAACACTTACATAATGCAATAAACATTCATTAAACAACAGAAGATGTAACATAAAACCCTAATGTACATAACTGATAACAAAAACTATTAAGAAACATGATTTTTTTAAACAAAATACTTTCAAATGTGGAGTGTCACACAGGGAATTGTGGGAATATCAGTAAAATTTACAGCATTTTACTGTGAAAATTACATAAAATATCTGGTAAGAGCTTTTACAGTTTTTCCCTGTATATAGTACTGGAACTTACTGTTAACCTATTTACAATTTTTTTCCGTAGCGTTTTTACAATATTTCACTGTTAAAATCACATTCATTTTTTACAGTGTGAGGCCTGGAGGAGTTTGCTTTTTTGATGTCGACACGTCGAGAAGGTGCTGTTTTCTGCGCTGCGAATCCACTTTGCATGCACCTCCAAAGGATGAGGACTCGAATTGATACGCTAAAACCGACGCCATCATTACTGTTCATATCACTGTGTATCAACAGACTGGGCTATCTGACCAATCAGAACAGAGAGCGAATCCTTTATCAAACTGTTTCAGACACTGTGAAAAAAGAGGTGACGCTGCAATGGATATTATGAGAAAATTAAAGCATTTTTTGAAGTTGTATGCATGTAAACTTGTTGTAGAACACCTCCAAAACAAAATTAGGAACCCTTAAAATAGCATAATAGGGGCACTTTAAGTTTTGTTCTGTTCAACATAGAAGTCTCGGAAATTTAGCATATGACTTTTTAATTATTTTTCCCCCCCATCCTTTATGATACTTGAAAACTCCAGTCTCCATTCATTGTAATTATTACATAAAATAAATGAATAAAATAAAACAATACTGAGATGGTTCTATAGGATTAAATAGTCTATAATAATTACAGTATGGATGCTAAAACTGGATTTCATTCTTCCACACCTTCCCTCAAGACATTCTAGTCCTTGTCTGATTGTGAGTGACAGGGATGCAGTAAAATGACATCACAGCATTCAAAATCCAACACGTGGCATCAGATGGCAGAATCCGACACGTGACATAACTGGTCAACCTAAGCATGACATTGCAGAGGGGCGGCCGAGTCATGTGCTCATTGTGCAAACACTGCCAGCTGTGTTGATTCATGCCAAATGTGTGCACTAGACAGACACCACATGATATCATCAGCTAATTTCAGAAACACTTTCATTATTGTACGGCTATATATGGCTACAATTGTATTACTCTAAACATGCAATTTTAAGGGAAAGTTCTCCAAAACAGGGGAATCATCTGTGCTTTTGCATGAATGGCTTCTTCATAGTGACAAATAACTTTTTTCAAGATTCAGACATAAAGAATAAAATGTATATTAATATATGTATATCAATTCATGTATATTTATAAAGTTTAAATTACTTATTTGCCTTAAACTTTATATTCTATACATAAAAACTGAATGAATAATCATAAAAATGTTTAAATTAATTTTACATACAGAATAAGCATGCCACACTGCTTGGCATGTCAAGAACTACCAACAATATTCTTTATTTAACAAATAAAACATAACATTTTATTGCAGGGTTTCATTCAAACATAAAAGACTCATGATAGTGTGATCACAGTGTTTATTTCAAAACAATCTGAGTTTTGTTAAAGGAAGCTGGTCCATATGTAGACGTCAATGGTGCAGCTTGAGTTTATGGTGCAGTGGCGTCCTCTAGTGGTGATATTTAGAAATAGCAGGTGTTTGTTAGCAGGTAGAAATGGTGTTCTCTGACAAATGGACAGGACAGAGAATGAACAACATAGACATTCAGCAGTAAAAAATTTGGTTGCACCATGACAGTACCACACTACCTTAAAAAACATTGTAAGAACATGATTTACCGATATGGTAATCATTCCGTTTCAGCATAGGTATATATCAGTATACCTTAAAGGGATAGTTCACCCAAAAATGAAAATTCTGTCATATTTATTCCACCACAAGATGTTCCAGACCTGTATAAATTTCTTTGTTCTGCTGTACACAAAGGAAGATATTTGGAAGAACGTTTGTAACCAAGCAGATCTCGCCCCCCATTGACTACCATAGTATTTTTTTTCCCTACTATGGTAGTCAATGGGGGGCGAGACCTGCTTGGTTACAAACATTCTTCCACATATCTTCCTTTGGAACAACATGAGGGGGAGTAAATGATGACAGAATTTTCATTTTTGGGTGAACTATCCCTTTAAGCCCTGGGTATACTTTATTTTTTACAGTCGAAAGCACAGCCTTGCAAAGTATACTTCATTTGACTCGTACGCATACACAGGCGTTCGACACATGCGCAGTTTTGAGCAATCTCTCGCCACGAGCTACAACCCATTTAAACATCTTTGCTATAGTTGTACAAATGAGGGTACTTGTTAACCTCTTCGCCAATCTCTCATCTATGTAGGCCTCCATCGTCGCTGTACCTTGCATGCGTTCCAGTTTGTTCTGTTTATGCAGTTTTTCATCGACTACCTTGTGAATTGCTGGCCCCCAGGGTACAGTTGCTACCTTGTGGATAAACTAATTACTGCAAGTACGAACCGTTACAAAAATCCGGCGGTTCGCGTACAGTACGCTGTTTATGTTCTGTACGCTGACCCTCGCATATGCATGAAAAAAGTGAAGTATACTTTGGGCTATATATAAGTATACTTTGAAGTATATACTCCTTTTGCAAAGGATCTATCAGCCTGCACCCTCTAGAGTTTCATGACTGAACTAGATATTTAAGAAAGGGGTCCCATGGCAACATCGTATTTAGGGGTCAGTGGCATCAAAACATTTGAAAACCCCTGATCTGGGATGTTGTTATTCAGATTACTCTTTATCAGAATACACTATTTCTTTTAATTTTATGTACCTTATGTATTTAATTTCTTCATATTCCTCTGCTCTTTATATATTGAGCATGTATGTTATTCAGGTGGACAATTTTGAGTTTTCTGCATTTATTTCTAATCCTGGATACTTAGATTGCAGATTATCAAGGTCTATTTGTGCTTGTACAAAAACTTTTTTCCTCAAAAATGTTCACCAACAGAAATGAACGTCTAATATGAGTCAGTGGATTATTCTAGATTGTACCATGTAACAGCTGCAGATGGAAAGGTCTCTAATCCCTGAACAGAGCCGCACAGCCATTTGACGTCCATTAGACATGCTGTATCACACACAGCATAGTAGATTGCTCTCTCTCCCTCTCTCTCTTCCCAACCCATCCCACTCTTTTTTGCATTGTGATTTCTCCAAATTCCACTAGATGGCAATACAATTATTCAACATTCAGCTTATTTCATTTTTAAACATCATTAATAGACTTATTTAGCAACCATCAGCATTGAACAATAAATTTAACAACATATTAATGATACATGTTTCTCTATCACCAGTTAAAGAGATCAGATCAAATCTGTCCAGCAGAAACCAGCCTCTGCACATCAGTAGTGAGATATTTCTGCATCTTTTTAGCTGCCAGCTGCTTAAACAGATATAAATAATTGAACCACTGGAAAACAAAATGTTTAAAGTTTAATTGAGTGCACAGTTTTTATTTTTTAGATTTTATTTGAGTTCTGTTATTTCATATATTAAAATAAAAATATATTTAAAAAACTAATTCATCAAATAATTTATTGTTTGCAATTGTAAAAAAAAAAAAAAAAGAAAGAAAAGAAAAAAAGAAAAGACCCAGAAATTCTTGTTATTAGCGACACCGGTGGCCGTTAAATGAACTGCAGCTAGCAATTTATTGCTCGTGTTTGCACTCGTGCACAGGCAATTTACAAGAGACTGAACAGTGCCCTGACGATCATGCCGGAGTTCTTTTTCGTTCTTTGCTTAGAAGTAAAAAGAAGTTGGAAATACTTTTACAGCAACGAACATCCTGACACCGTCGCGTCCATGCTGCTGAGAGCGACATTTAGGTGAATATGTAAATATGTGCTGCGCGCTTCAATAACAAAATAAACACAAAACAAAGACAGCGCTGAGAAAACAGCGGTTAAGAAAGCATCTGATCACAGCGATGTGGATATGTTTGCACCAGCTCTGCAATTCACTGGCATCG